>NW_027526335.1:164515104-164664263 GCF_048455015.1 Haemaphysalis longicornis
GGCTGGTCAAGCTGCCTGTGAGCAGCTTTTTTCTCGCCGCCCTCCCATCTACTATGTATGATGGCAAATAAATGATTTGATTTGATTTGATTTGATATTGTGCCACGTTTCGTCACCCATAAAACAGCGCGTGGCTCTAGTTCCGGCCGTTGCTTTTCCGTTCGTGTCTTTTTGGACGATGCCGGATACTGCTGCTCTTGAAACCGCAGCATGTTAACATGATGCTGGCCCTCCAAGAAGTTATCCGCCGCTTATGCCATCTCCGAGAGTCTTTTACCGTCTCTTTCTTTAAGGAAGACTGCTAACGTGCTGTGGCAGTAAGTTTGAGACTGTTCGGCGACAATCAAGTCCCGTACTCCATCGCATGTTTTTGACGACACTAACATTTCTAAAAAATGTGTGACTGTAAATGCCAACCGCGCATAACTCCAAAGACCCGCTTCGGTTTGTCTCGTGACTTTCGTGTTCATTTTTTGCGCCCACTACACGATCTCTTAGAACAAGGCTAATGGACCTTCAATTGAGCTCTGGTGTTTAACTATTGATAGCACGGTCTACAAACGGTAGGCTTTTTCAATAAACAAGTGCTTTCACCGCAACAGAACTGAGCACAAAAACCTTTCAACTAAACATCAATAAAAATACGGCGAGCCCTCGTGAAAACCTTAACAAAATATTAATACGACATTCAGTTGAATCTCAACTGACACTCAACGAAAAATCAAAAAAAGCTCAGTGAGCACTCGTAAAAACCTCGACAGAATATCAATACCAAATTCAGTTGAATCTCAACAGGAACTCAACAGAAAATCAACGGGAATTGCACGTAAGAAACCCAACAGAAAATCAATGAAACCACGGTGGCCATTTCTCCTGAAAAACTCAGCAAATCCTCAACAGAATCACAACAGAAATTCTTTGGATACTCAACAATGTTTGTTGAGTCAATTCAACAAAATTTTGTGTGAAACTCAACAAACATTTTTGTAAGGGTAGATGCTTCGCCGTTTCACCATTTTGCGGCGTATTCTGCCTGAACTTCTCACGGTATCCTTGTGCGGTGAAATGAAAGCTTTGGAGTATGGCCAGTTTAGTCGGATCGTAGTCCATGAAGTCCTCAGGAGATAGTAGACCGAACACCTTAAGGCGCCTCTCCTGCTCGGCACAATCTATGGGCTGTGGCCCGTTTCTCTTTTGGCCAACGCTGACCGGTGGCAACTTGCTCAAAGCGCTTCAGGTAAGCATCCAAGTCACTGTGAGCTTCATTGAAGACGGGCATGAAGTTATGCTGATTCAAGTTAAACCCTGCGCCTTTCGTGAATGCCGCGTCAGTAACAGTTGCGCCAGAGTCTCTATTCTCTCCGATTTCCGCTAATGTGAGTCTTAGCTGCAAATTATTTTCTTTCCTTTCTTCAGTGGAGTTTTATTTGAATCAGATAGGTCGAATATTTTCCTTGTCTGAAGTGTACTGGTTCATTTACCTGAAATGTGAACATATTTACAAAATATTCACAAGATGGTTACAAGTGGCCAGAGTGACCGTTCCGGCATCATTGTTGTCAGCCACGTCCCGTTTGGCTACTATCTGCCTTAAGAGAGGGTCCCTGGCACTGGTGTATTTTTTTTTTGCGTTTTACACGTCTACATTTGGCCGCTCTTGTGGTGTGTACTGCTTTTTTATTCAGGTATGGTCATACGGGATATGCTTCTTTCCAAAAATTGTATAAAGCTATGCATAAAAGAAAACTGTGTCACGGTGCGCCTTAAGTCAGGAATGTTGCAAGCAAATATGGTAAACACGCGAACAACTTTTGCTCTGATGTTATTGCGTAAATAACTACCCTGCTTATATATATCGTTTATATAGCAGAACAAAAAAATTCACAGCATATCCACGGGGTGAATGATGATGAGTGGGCGAAGCTCCTGATGGGAAATCATCGCTAAAACCGTGACTCTTCAGTGAAAGTTCGCCCACTACATCTCTGTCCGAACGTAACGTCCAGAAAGTCTCGCTTAAACCGCGCGTCGGCACCTTGGGGCTGAGCTCGCCTGATGCGTTTTGCAGACGCCTCACGAGCTCTCACTGCATCGCACGCACATTTTCACACGCACATGTGTTAAAGGAGCCATGAAGACAAAACACAAGTTTGTGTTATTCGAAAGATTTCGTGTTTTATAGTGCTCCCTGCGCTTGTCCGAGTGCAAACGATGCTTTCTTCACTGAGAAATTAATTTAAGTCAAAATATTAATTTTCCCGCTAAATCATGCGTTTTCGTGGTCTGCAATGACATCACAGGGCTGTGTTTACCGTTAGTGGAACCTAGATGGCGCCACCACACCGTGGCAAGCAGTTTTCTGCCTTAGGTTTGTTCGTGGAGACAATCGTTTCGTGAAACATGGTGCTCGCTCGACAAATACGGTCACGTAAGACATCGTCGCTTGCGTCAATCGGCCAGTGTCGTCTGAAATAACCCCAAAACCCCGCAGTCCTGTGCAGCTAAACCAAGCATAGTGCGCGCAGTACCAACATCAGTACGCATCGTACTTCTATGTTTACGTGTGCTTTCGTAACTTCGACTGTTTGTCCCACCATTCTAAGGGCTTTAAAAAGAATGTGCCATAAATTTAAGCGCAAATAGCTCGTTCGGCAAGCTTATAAGCTCTGCCTAATTTGCGTTTGCTTTTGCCGCCCTCCGCCAATCGAAGAGCTGTCTCGTATGACATCATAGGTTCTTTTGCGGGAATTGAGCTAGTGGGTCACATGGCCATTTCCTTTTTTGCTAATTATGTAGGTTATTTGAGCGAAGTTTACGTTAAAAGTGGTGTCAGTATGATACTAACGAGGCAATCTTTTGAATCGATGAACCAAACTTGTGTTTTCTCTTCATGACTCCTTTAAGTAGGCTGCTAGGTAACACTGTAGTTAGTAATCAGCTTGCGTTTAACACTGCAATGAATGCTTTTTACGCACTACAGGCGCGAATAAGTAAGAATGCTTCCCGCGGCGGAGGGGCGGATGCAGCAAAGAGAACACCTCTCCAAGCTGGAAATACGAAGAATACTGCTGTCTTCAAGGCTGATGGGAGCATTATTGCAAAATAAGTTATCGTTTACATCTACCTAATTTTTTCCGTTTTGTAAGCATCTGAAGTTGCTAGACACAGTAGGAATTGATTGGCGCTTTTTTCTGTCTATTATTTTCCAGTTTTGCTTTCATGTTATTTTTAGTAAATAACGTTATTTTCTATTCTTGCAATCGTTAGCTATGTGTGTTGTGGTAAATGTGTGGTTGCTGTGCATAATAAAAGAGTAAGAAACTACAGCTGGCGTGTTCTGGTGCTTCTTTTAGGGAAGTCACGTAATTTCATCCATGAGAATTGGTTTATTGCGCCGAGTTCCGTATGCAATTGCAATAAATATGTACATCGACACTCTACACGCTGATTGATCCTAGGCAGTGAATTAAACCATTTGAAATTCGTGTCTATTCTGGTACGTGGTGTAGCCGCCTTCAAATTAAATATTAACTAATGCAATAAATTCAAGTCATGTTCAAATTTGTGTGAAATCTTCATTGACTTGAGGTACAAATGTTTTTCAAGTCTTCGCGTTGAAACTTGAAAAACGCCTTCACTTCACATCATTGGAAATATTTTTCAGAAACTTGTTTAATGAACGCCGCTATCAGTTTGGTCAGTGCTTATTCTAGAAATTATTTGCGGCGTGATTTTTGTTTTATACAGGCCATCGCACAGAATATTTAATGCGTGCGTTAAAATATTTTAATGCTTCCATTAAATAATTTTCTGTATAGTGGCATGTATAAACCAAAAATCGGGCCCCAAGGTAACTCATACAATAGGCATTGGTAATACTGATTGGACGGAAAGCCAAAAATGCATTAAAATACCATGGCGTCCAGGTACAGGCATTTCGTATTGCAATTAGTATTGCAACATGTTTTGCCAAGCATTGATCAATATCGGCCTTCCAGAGCTTGGCCAAATGTTGGCTTCTTACCTTTCCCAAAGGCAAGCCAATAATGGGGGCCAAGGTATTGCCAAGCTCGGACACATTGACCACTGATGATTTCCCATGCTTGGGCTAAGCAATTTCTGCTCCTTGAGATGTGGTGGGGACCGGGTGCCACCTTGACGGAGGGAGGAGTGAATTGGGGTTGGGTGCCTAATGCTCCAACCTGAGTACCAATTAAAGGGGCCCTGCAACACTTGCCATCGACTACTAGTAATGTGTTTTGGGATAAAGTCTATTGTCCCAGAAATCTCCTCCCGCAAGAATTATGAAAATCCGTTCACAATTAACGAAACTACGCGCGATGAGAAATCGCGCATAATCGTTCCCTCTCAACT
The DNA here is from genome assembly GCF_048455015.1 of Haemaphysalis longicornis. Classification (NCBI taxonomy): domain Eukaryota; kingdom Metazoa; phylum Arthropoda; class Arachnida; order Ixodida; family Ixodidae; genus Haemaphysalis; species Haemaphysalis longicornis. Next base: position 164,519,479 of record NW_027526335.1, read on the forward strand.
CGACCGCGGAACGCGACGAAAGCTGCGCGCTCTCTCCCGGAGAGGGGGGCGGCTCGCGGCGTTCTCTTCGGCGGCCTTCGATATATCACATGCCGGGTAGTTTTCTCCTTTTCTCCGCAACGCGGAGGGGCCTATTTCCGGTCTGGTGCCACAAAAAAGCAGGCATCGGTGCCTGCTCGCAAGTGCGCGCTCGGGCTGGTAGGGCGTTTTTGAAGCAATAAACGTTTGTAGTCGAGTGGTCCCGTTGAAAAGGAAGTATTGAGCTCATCACTCAAACTCCGCGCGCACTCAAAACAGAAAAGAAACGGCAAAACTGTGCCTACAGGTTCAGGCATAGAAGAGGTTCGTACACAGCGATGACGACGACGGAAATGGGAGAATCTAGCCGCGAAGTTGACCAGTGACAGGCGATCGGGCAGCCATGGCCTATGTGACGTCCCTTAGGCCATGCATAATGAGGACAACTGAAGAGAGAGCGGTTGGTTTTTCCGCGTCTTTCACATCGATTTGCGCGCTCACCGCTTCACGTGCACGTGTAATATTTGGCTCAGGTATTCTTGGCAGTGTAATCTAAACGTCGCGCAGGTTTACTTGCACTGCTCAAAGAGTGTTGCAGGGTCCCTTTAAGGTGCATTTCTGTCGGAGTCGTCACACCCTCGCTCTGCATTTAACCGGGTCGTACTCGGGATCCACGTGACAAGGAATGGGTGAAAGCCGGAAGGGGTAAGGAGTGATATCAGGGTTGGGTGGCCTGATGCCCCAACCTGAGCGCCAAGGTGTATTTCCATCAGAGGCGTCATACCGTGGCTCTGCATCAAACGGCGTTGTACTTGGGATCCATGTGGCAAGCAATCAGTGCCACTTTGATAGTGTGAGCAGTGATATCAGGGTTGGGTGACCTAGTGTCCCAACCTGAGCGCCAAGGTTAATTTCTATGGGAGGCTTCATACCCTAGCTCTGCATAAAACAAGTAGTAATCGGTGTCTATGTAGCAAAGAATTGGTGCCATTTTGATGTGGTGAGGAGAGAGAGAGAGAGAATAGTCTTTAATGATACTGGTGAGGTTAGCCTGGCCAAGGCGCCTAGCTTGCTACACCAGATGTATGAAAAAATGAAATCAATGAACAGATGATGATAATGACTGTGATGAAGATGACGCGCTCATTAAGAGAGTCCTGTTTAAAGAGTCTGATCAAGTCCTGTACTTCGCAGGAAAGACAATAGAGCTTTTGTCGCCCGAGATGCTCGTTTGGCGTTCGACCAAGGGCCTAGCACGTCACTTAGAGTTAGTCCTCTAGAAAGCGGTCGACCCAAGGACACTAGAAGGGACGTTCTAGCTGCTCTATACCGCGTACACTCACATAATACGTGGTTCAAGTCCTCGCGCACGTCACAAAGAGTGCAGAAGGGGGAAGCGGCCTGTTTCATCTTGAATCGAAAATAATTCGTGTAAGCGAAATTTAGCCGCACGCGGTGAAAAACCGCTTCGTCATGCTTGGAAAGTCCGTCAGGCATACTAAAGGTCCCGTGCGGGTCTATGGAGTGAAGCGGCGCGTAATGTTGCGGCGCAACAGCCCACATAGATCGCTGAAATCTCCAGGCAGCCTTGTACGCTAGGGCAGAAGCATCTTTTCTGGAGAACGGTATCGGTATCACTGGCCCGAGCAGATCATGCGCTATCGATGCAGCAGTGTCCGCCTTGACTTTCCCAGTTATACCGCAGTGGGCAAGAATCCACTGAAGCTCTACATGATGGTGTACATTTAGAGCTTGTAAGTGCAATGCATGGATGTCGAAAGCAAGCTTATCTTTCGGGTACGATTTTAAACACTGAAGGGCCGCCCGAGAATCCGTGAAAATTGCCCACTGACGTGCTGGTTGCTCGATGATGTAGGCGAAAGCAGCACGCAGAGCGGCAAGTTCGGTGTCCATGGACGTCGTCCTGTGGCTAAGCGTTGCGCTGTAGGCGGTACAGGAGGACGGAATCCAAATTCCTATACCTGATGAGCTGGCTGTCACAGATCCATCCGTGTATAGATGGGTGTGGGCCCTGTATTTTTGAAACATCAGTTCCAAGGCGAAGAACTTTAAGGCAGGTGTGGCGATATCCTTTTTGCGGGTAATGCCTGGCACTCCAGTAGTAATTTGAAGACGCGGTTACATCCAAGGCGGTTGTAGCGACGGAGAAGGGTGCTGGTAATGAAGAGGCAAAAGGTCTCGCACTTCAGTGACTGAGCTGGGTGCTGACCTTGCTGCCGTGCTACAAATCGCAGTTGAGCGCGAAGGAGCTCCTGCGCGCCAAGAACAAGTGGTGCCAGTCGTCGACACTCCACCATAGTTCCCACCGTGGATGTGGTCTTCGGGACTCCTATGCACTCCCTCAGGACCTGCGCTTGCATACTTTGCAGGACTCTCGCATTTCCTTTTGAGAGGGGAAGAAGGACAGGAAGGCTGTAGCGTAACAATCCTACGCACATGACGTCATACAGCCGAAGGAGAGACGAGACGTTGCATCCGCCGGCGTTACTAGATAACATGCGGAAAATGTTGACGAAGGACGCAAGCTTGTCTTTTATATAGCGGACGTGTTTTGATCAAGCCAGAGACCTGTCAAATGTCACACCCAGAAATTTGTGGTGCGGTACATAGGGGATAGTGCAACCTGCAACGGTGAGTCCATAATTTGATATATCACACTTCGTGAAAGCGATGGCAGCGCACTTGCCAGCTGATATATCTAGGACTCGGGTTCCTAGAAACGCCGCAATGGAATTGATTGCCCGTTGCAGTCTCGCACGCAGTACCCGCCTGTTGCGTCCAGCACTCCATATGCAGATGTCATCCGCGTACAAAGATATTTCCACTGACTGCGGTAAGCACTTCTCTATGCCCATCATAGTGATGTTGAAGAGCGTTTGACTGAGGACGCCACCTTGGGGAACGCCACGGGTCACTCTGTATAGCGGTGTGTCACCGCTGTCCGCTGACATGTAGATGCATCTATCGGTTAAATAGTCCGTGATCCATGCATACATGCGACCCCCAAGGCCCGAAGACCTCATGGCCGAGCATATAGCTTCCTGGTACACGCAGTCGTACGCAGATTTGTTGTCAAGAAACACAGCGATTGTAATGTTGCGCTGTGATTTGGCTTGTTTTATGCTGTTAGCAAGGGCTGTGGCATTATCAATGCTACTACTGTTACATGAGGAACTAACAGATGGCGCCACGGGACCCAACCCACGGTGTACCGCCGGCGGGAACAGCCCCCAACACGAGGCCCCACGAGTTTCACTCCTCTCTACCTCCCAGCGGCGGAGCGCGGTGAACCTTGAGCAGACGACGGCATCGAGTTACGCCCGCGCCCTGGCCGCCACTTCCACTTTCTCTTCTGCGCTGCAGCCATGTAGTCACTTGTATAAGCTTTCTCTTCCTGCTTTATAATAAACCCAGTTAACCCCATATAACCGAAGTCCAGTGTTCTATAAAAGAACCCACAACGAAACATGGTGTCAGAGTTGTGAACCAGCTGTACCGCAAGCGAAGAAATGGATAAGCTTCCAGCACCACCGAAATTTGACTCGGAGGGCAACGCAGCGGAACAATGGCGCGTCTTCAAGCAAGCCTTCACGCTGTACCTGAAAGCAACGGACACAGCCAGCGCCTCGGCAGAACGGCAAGTAGCTCTTCTCTTGACCGTCGGAGGACCAGCATTGCTTGATGTATACAACACTTTGGACTTTGGTGTACCTTCCCCTGCAAGACCGCAACCAGAATTTGACTTCGCTCACGTGATTAACCTTCTCGACACGCACTTCCTACCCAAGCACAACGAACTCTATTCGCGCTACGTTTTCCGTTCCCGCATGCAACAGCCAGAGGAACAATTCGACAGTTTCCTGACGGACTTGAAACTGAAAGCGCGCGATTGCAGATTTGGAACCCAAAGAGACAGCTTGATCCGCGACCAAATCGCATGTGGAGTACATGACGAAAAAGCGCGTGCGGACATACTCAAGCTCGAGGACCCAACTCTAGAGAAAGTTGTTAAGGTGTGTCTTGCTCACGAAGCAACAAAATTCCAACTGAAAAAATTTAAAGAGGGAGCGACGAGCGATAGTCAAGTGCATGCAGTGAAAAAGAATACCCATCGAGCAAATGGCAACGGCAGCCAGAACACCACTAAAGCAAGGAACCCACAGAAGCCTACTCTGCAGAAATGCAAGTATTGCGGCGGCAGCCATGAACGCAGAAAAGAAGCCTGTCCTGCATGGAAGCAAGTATGCAGCAAATGCAGAAAGCAGAACCATTTTGCGGCCGTATGCAAAAGTCGCAAAGTAGTAGCTGGGTTAGAGATAGAAAGTGGTGAAGAAGATGATATTCTTGTCGTCGACAGCAAGAAAACGAGCGCAGTCTACACTTCACTGGAAGTTAACGGAAAACAAGTGACCTTCCAAGTAGACAGCGGAGCAGCTGTCGATGTCATCACGAGCAGGCATGTCACACGAGGGCAACTGGAACCATGCGCAACAACTCTGCGTACATGGAATGGCGGCACGGTTAAGGCAATAGGAAAAGCGGAACTCGAAACGACAGCAAAGAATGGGACCAAGCACAAGGTGAAATTTGTAGTTGTTAAGGAAGACCTCACACCGCTGATTGGCAGAAAGACAGCAGAGCAGATGGGCCTCATAACAATAGACTACAACCTTGTGGCCGGGATCGATGAGGTTTCAGAAGAAAACTTCACACGTCACATTGTGGAGAAATACCCAGATGTTTTTGGAGACTCTCTAGGAACACTTCCGGGAAAAGTTCACTTGGTGACCAAGGCCGGAGCATGTCCCAAAGCGATAACAAGCTGCAGAGTTCCTGTGAGCATTCAACCGCAACTGAACACAGCCTTGACGAATCTGGAGCAGAGGGAAGTAATCAAGAAAGTTTCGGAACCAACACAATGGGTGAGCAGAATGGTCATAGCAACAAAGAAGAACGGCGAAATGAGGATTTGCATCGACCCACAGGCATTGAATGAGGCTCTGGAAAGGGAACGTCACACACTGCCAATTCTTGACGATGTGCTACCTGAACTGGCAAGGGCAAAGGTTTTCTCGAGACTTGACTTGCGAGAGGGCTTCTGGCAATGTTCACTCGATGAAGAATCAAGCTTCATGACAACCTTTCAAACACCTCAAGGACGTTATCGATGGCTTCGCCTACCCTTTGGACTTGCTGTGAGCAGTGAAATTTTCCAGAAGAGACTTCAACTGGCACTTGAAGGGCTCAGTGGAGTTATCTGCGTCGCAGACGACATCCTGGTGTTCGGAATCGGCGAAACAGACAGAGAGGCTGAGAAAGACCATGACCGAAAATTGGAAAGACTACTCCAAAGATGCCGGCAAATGGGAATACGCCTCAACAAAGAAAAGACGCAGCTGAAGACGTCGACAACAGTGTTCCTGGGACACCTGTTAACGAAAGAAGGACTGAAAGTCGACCCAGAGAAAGTCAAAGCAATTCAAGAAATGCCCAGACCAACAGATGTACAAGCAGTACAGCGCTTCTGTGGAATGGTCAACTACCTCGCCAGATTTCTACCGAGAATCTCGCGTGTGATGGAACCACTGCGAAAGCTTACGATCAAAGAAGAACCATGGTACTGGGGAAAACCACAAGAACAGGCATTTCGAAGTGCCAAGGAAGCAGTGACCAAAGCACCAGTACTTGCGTACTACGACGTGCTCAAACCACTGGAAATTCAGTGTGATGCAAGTGAGACGGGACTAGGAGCAGCTCTTCTCCAGAACGGACAGCCAGTGTCATTTGCAAGCCGTGCGCTGACACCAACAGAAATCCGTTATGCGCAGATGGAGAAGGAGATGCTGGCAATCGTCTTTGCACTCAAGAAATTTCATCAGTACTCTTTTGGAAGAGCCACTAAGATCATCACTGATCACAAGCCACTTCAGTCGATTCTCAAGAAACAACTCGATCAAGTACCACGGCGACTGCAAGGAATGATTCTTCAAACCCAAAGGTACGACATAAGCATCGAGTACCGACCAGGCAAAGAACTTCAGTTGGCCGACACGATGTCTCGTGCATTTCTGCCGAACGATAGCAGTGAGGAAGAACTTGAGAACATCAACGTCGTGAGTCACCTGCCTGTGCGTAAAGAAACGCAGGAGAAAATCCGAAATGCAACAAGAGATGACGACGCAATGCGAAGACTGAAAGCGACAATCCAGTCAGGATGGCCGGAGGAAAAAGATCAAGTACCTCAAGACATACGGATGTACTTCACCTTCAGAGATGAACTCACCGTCGAAGATGACATGATCTTCAAGGGAATGCGATTAGTCATCCCGACGTCGCTGCGAGCCGAAATAAAACAAAAGCTCCATGCGTCACACATGGGAATAGAAAGCTGCTTGCGACGTGCTCGAGAATGCGTCTTCTGGCCAGGTCTCAATGCAGAACTGAAAGACTTCATCTCAAGATGTGAGATATGCCAAAAGCATGCTATCTCTCAACAGCGAGAAACTCTGATTATGCACCCGCAACCAAGCTACCCATGGGAACGAGTGGGATGCGACATCTTTGAGTACAAGGACAAGAACTTTTTAGTCACAGTGGACTATTACAGCAACTTTTGGGAAGTAGATCAACTGAAATCTCTGAGTTCAAGCCAAGTGATTCTGAAATTGAGAGCTCACTTCGCCAGACACGGAATCCCGCAAGTACTCATCACGGATAATGGACCACAGTATTCATGTGAAGAATTCCAGAACTTTGCCAAGAGCTGGAGTTTTGAACACAAAACGTCGAGTCCAGCCTATCCACGTTCCAACGGCAAGGCAGAATCAGCAGTGAAAACGGCAAAAATGCTGCTAAAGAAAGCTGAAGAAAGCAAATCAGAAGTGCAGATGGCAATTTTGGACTTCAGAAACACCCCTTTGCAAGACCTGAATGCAAGCCCAGCGCAACTGCTGATGGGCCGCCGTACAAGAACAACCCTACCGACAAAAGCACAACTGCTGCAACCAAGGACAGTAGATGTAAAGGACCGGATGAAAGAGAGAAGAAAAATAATTTCTCATCATGACAAACAAGCTAAGGATCTGCCAATCCTGAAGGAGGGAGAAAGCGTGACAGTTCGACCACAGAAAGGCAAAACGTGGGAGAAAGCAACTGTGACTGAACGGGTGGACGACAGGTCATACAAGGTGAAAACTGGTGACAGCATCCTGCGGAGAAATCGCGTCTTCATTAGAAGTACACCCAAGCCTTCTGATGAGAGCCAGCCCGGATACACCACACCTGACCTGCCTGCGAGTACGTCGAACAACGAAGCTTCGACAAGCCGAGCAGCACCCAACTCCTTGCCTACAGAAGTCAACGGATCCATCAGCTCAAACGGAAGAACATCTGACCAGGGAGGCACTCCGGTCCGACCACGAAGAACCAGGATGCTCCCAAAGAGGTTGCAAGACTTCGTCGTCGGATAAAGTGGACAGCTCTTTCAAAGAAGGAAAGATGTTACATGAGGAACTAACAGATGGCGCCACGGGACCCAACCCACGGTGTACCGCCGGCGGGAACAGCCCCCAACACGAGGCCCCACGAGTTTCACTCCTCTCTACCTCCCAGCGGCGGAGCGCGGTGAACCTTGAGCAGACGACGGCATCGAGTTACGCCCGCGCCCTGGCCGCCACTTCCACTTTCTCTTCTGCGCTGCAGCCATGTAGTCACTTGTATAAGCTTTCTCTTCCTGCTTTATAATAAACCCAGTTAACCCCATATAACCGAAGTCCAGTGTTCTATAAAAGAACCCACAACGAAACAACTACGTCCCTTGCGGAAGCCAGACATTTGTGGCGGGTATGCGTTGCGAGTGGTCAGGTCCCAGTCCAGGCGATGGCTTGCCGACGCAGCTCAGGAGGGCAATAGGACGGTAGAACTCGATGGAAGTCGGTATTTTGCCTGGCTTCAGTACAGCCACAATACGCCCGTGCTTCCAATTTTGCTCTAGGCGGTCAGTTTCCCAAGAACGATTGAAGATGCCTAAAAGGCACTTCTTTCCCTTTTCGCCCAAATGGGAAAGGGTCGTGTAGCTGATATTGTCCGGACCAGGCGACGTAGCTTTCTTGACAGAGGTCAGCGCAGCGACGAGTTCTGCCGTAGAGAACGGTTCATCCATGGGTGATATTATGGCTAGGGCAGGCGCACTTGTGGGCGACGAGGGTCTTATGTGTGATGTCGGCGAAGAGGTAATTTTTCTGCAGAAGGTGTTTGCAGCATCCAGGTCACTGATGTTCGTGCTTAGCGAAACAGAGTTGAAGGGGTGAAGTTGTGTCGGTGGTGCCCGGAGACTTCGAACCAGGCGCCATATTCCCGAGAGTGGCTTCCTGGGGTCCAACTGAGAGCAAAAAGACGCCCACTCGCGCTTGGCCAACTTGTTCATGTGCCTCTGAATGGCCTTCTGTGCTCTTCTAGCGTCTCGGATATGTTCCGTTGATTGCGTTCGGCGCGCTCTTCTTTCGGCTCTCCGACGCACTGCACGAAGTCTTTCAAACTCTGCATCGGCGGTAGTATACCTTTTCTGTAACCTCAAATACTTAGTGCAGGCAGTCCTGGCCGATAAAAGTGTTTGTACTAAGTCGTCATAGGATGACGAGCAGTCCACTTTCTCCTCTACTCTGGATTGGAAAGACGTCCAGTCAGAGCAACGCAGTGTCCGTTGAGAACGACTGCCCTGTAAGCCATCCACAGTGACGTAAACTAGAACGTGATCGCTGCCGTGCGTTTCAATGTCAGATATCCAACTCGTTCTAGATAGCAGTTGCGATGACACAATGGTGACGTCAAGGGCGCTTGACACGGTTCCACGGAAAAACGTTGGTTCTCCAGTGTTGAGTACAAACATGCCGTACCGTTGAGCACAGTCAAAAAGCCGCCGCCCTTTAGCTGTCACTTTTCTTCCTCCCCATGAAGGGTGGTGGGCGTTGAAATCACCCGTCAGAATGTGAGGTGCTGGGGTAGCATTAATAATGCCTCCAAGTCGATGTAGGTCCAGTGCGACACGAGGGGGTATATAGGCAGCAATAATAGTAAAGGACAAGCCACTACCTGGCACTGTAGCCGCCACGTATTCGTTTGATGCATCGGGTGGAATGCTATGTTCAATGATGGCCAGGTCGTTACGCAATGCTAGAAGGACCCTTGTTAACGCCACTCCAGTTGACGATCGTAAGACCGTGTAGCCCAAGAGACGGATATCTTGGGATAATCGCGACTCCGAGATGGCGATCACCGGGAAGCGATGCTTTTGCACGAAACGGCGGAAATCAGATAGACGATTCTGGAGTCTATAAGCGTTCCACTGAAATATTGTTGCATTGTTTCGAATTTCCTGCAGTTTTAACGGTGAGGCCGCGCGAGTTACTGTAGCTACCGCCATTGAATAAGGAAGGGCGAGACAAAATCCAGGAGTGTGACAAGAGCTGTAGCCAATGGTGACGCAAGGGAAGCATGGAAGCTGCGTACAGCGTCCACGAGTGGCGAAATCATGGTCCAAATCCCACCGAAACTCCGGTCAACTTTTCGACCACTATCTTCTTTCGGCGGAACTCGACGGGCCGACTTCGATGTCCGCACAGCTGGAGTTGGCGGCGACGTCCATCGCCGGTGCCGATGCAGGCTCCGCTGTAGGTGCGGAGGTATGGGCAGGTTGGACACTTTTTAGTGCAGACGCATGAGTAACCACCGGCGCCCTCTCCAGTTGCGTTTTCGCGGCAGAGCTGCTCACGCTGAACGACCGGTAGCGGAGGGAAATCTTCCTCGACATTGATAAACGTTGAACTCCCAGTGGACTGGTCTTGTCGAAGCAGGACGCCCTTTCTCCCAGTGCTGCGTTGCTCGGCTAGGGCAGACTTCGCTGACTTATAATCGACGTGGTTCGCCGACATGATTTTAAATATCGCTTTCTGATGACGTCGTACAGAGCACTTAGCAAAGGTCGATTCGTGCTTTTTTCCGCAGTTGGGGCAATGAAGAATTTCAGCGGCGCACTTTGTACCGTCGTGACTGCCTCCGCATCGTGAGCATCGTAGTGAGAGCTTGCAGACTTCAGCCACGTGCCCGAAGCGCTGGCAGTTCTTGCACTGTCTGGGTGTCTCCACATATTCGTACACGCGGTAGCGCGTGTATCCAATGATGACGTGCTCAGGAACCGTTTCAGTGGCAAACACAATCTGAACACTCTCAGAGGTTTTTCCAAGTCTCCGGGCGCATTTTACTGGGATCCTGAGGCGCAGTGCACAGAGGTTGTCAGAATTGCTGAGGTCCGTGGCAACACCTCTGATGACACCCACTCCGCAGTTGATGGGGCGTGGCTCATATGCTGCACACGAATTCCAGCAATGGAGGATATTTTTTTCAAAAGGCGCTCCGTGGCATCAGCATTGCGTGTATCAATGGCCAGAAGATTAAGTCTATGATTTGGTCGTACTTGCAGTACACCAGCGGGAGCCAAAGATTCTAGTCCCTCCTTTATGACAAGCGGGTTGAATCGACTGATAATTTTAGATGTATCATCAGGCTTGATCACTACTACGACCCCATGCCTCAGCGGGCTCGGGACGGTACTGATGTCTAGCGGCCGGTAGGAGCGCTGGAGTCACGGCGGCACTTCGGGGGAAGCACATGCTGAGGGAGGTCTGATTTGTCAGTAGATGCCATGGCTTCATTAGCGTAAACAACAGTCTCGGAAACAGAGTTAGACGTTTCTGACATGCTATCCATATCGTCTGGTAGGGGTAAGTCTGAAGGTACCACAGGACTCACTTGTCCTGGTGGGAGCGACGTCCCAGAAGTGTCTTGGTCGTTGCCGCAGGGGCTTAATGCAGCTGGCAGTGGTCCCGAAGGAACGATGAGCTGAGGGGCTGCGAGGATTCCCGGCGCTGTGACCGGGTCTGGAGGAGCATCGGGTGGTTTGCCAGGAGCCGACGTAGGCGGCGGCAAACCCAAGGCCGCGCCCGTAGCCGGAAGCATTCTTAACCTCGCTGCACCGGAAGACCAGTATACGGGTCAAGCGTATGCTTAATAAAGAGAAAATAGCAGAGAGAGACGGCTAGAACAGGCCCAGCGATCTGGTCTTCTTCTTCTTCCTCCGATGTGGTGAGGAGCGATATCGGGGTTGGGTGGCCTAATGCTCCAACCTGAGCGCCAAGGTGCATTTCTGTCAGGGCGTCACACCCTCGCTCTGCACCAAAATGAGTCGTACTCGGGATCCATGTGGCAAGGCATGGGTGCAACCTTCATGGGATTACGAGTGATATCAGAGTTGGGTGGCTTCGTGCCCTAACCTGAGCGCCAAGCTAGGTGCACTTCTGTCGGAGGCGTCACACCCAGGCTCTGCACCAAAATGTGTTGTACTCGGGATCCATGTGGCAAGGCATGGGTGCAACCTTCATGGGATTACGAGTGATATCAAGGTCGGGTGGCTTCATGCCCCAACCCGAGCACAAGGTGCACTTCTGTCGGAGCTGTCACACCCTGGCTCTGCACCAAAATAAGTCGTACTCGAGATCCATGTGGCAAGGCATGGGTCAAACCTTCATGGGATTACGAGTGATATCAGGGTTGGGTGGCTTCATGCCCTAACCTGAGCGCCAAGGTGCACTTCTGTCGGAGGCGTCACACCCTGGCTCTGCATCTAAATGAGTCGTACTCCGGATCCATGTGGCAATTAAGAGTGATATCAGGGTTGGGATGCTTAATGCCCCAACCTGAGTGCCAAGCTACGTGCACTTCTGTCGGAGGCATCACACCCTGGCTCTGCATCTAAATGAGTCGTACTCCGGATCCATGTGGCAATTAAGAGTGATATCAGGGTTGGGATGCTTAATGCCCCAACCTGAGTGCCAAGCTACGTGCACTTCTGTCGGAGGCATCACACCCTGGCTCTGCATCTAAATGAGTCATACTGAGTATCCATGTGGCAAGGCATGGGGGCAACCTTCATGGGATTAAGAGTGATATCAGGGTTGGGAGGCTTAATGCCCCAACCTGAGCGCCAAGCTAGGTGCACTTCTGTCGGAGGCATCACACCCTGGCTCTGCACCAAAATGAGTCGTACTCGGGATCCATGTGGCAAGGCATGGGTGCAACCTTCATGGGATTACGAGTGATATCAGAGTTGGGTGGCTTCATGCCCCAACCCGAGCACAAGGTGCACTTCTGTCGGAGCTGTCACACCCTGGCTCTGCACCAAAATAAGTCGTACTCGAGATCCATGTGGCAAGGCATGGGTCAAACCTTCATGGGATTACGAGTGATATCAGGGTTGGGTGGCTTCATGCCCTAACCTGAGCGCCAAGGTGCACTTCTGTCGGAGGCGTCACACCCTGGCTCTGCATCTAAATGAGTCGTACTCCGGATCCATGTGGCAATTAAGAGTGATATCAGGGTTGCGATGCTTAATGCCCCAACCTGAGTGCCAAGCTACGTGCACTTCTGTCGGAGGCGTCACACCCTGGCTCTGCATCTAAATGAGTCGTACTCCGGATCCATGTGGCAATTAAGAGTGATATCAGGGTTGGGATGCTTAATGCCCCAACCTGAGTGCCAAGCTACGTGCACTTCTGTCGGAGGCATCACACCCTGGCTCTGCATCTAAATGAGTCGTACTCCGGATCCATGTGGCAATTAAGAGTGATATCAGGGTTGGGATGCTTAATGCCCCAACCTGAGTGCCAAGCTACGTGCACTTCTGTCGGAGGCATCACACCCTGGCTCTGCATCTAAATGAGTCATACTCCGGATCCATGTGGCAATTAAGAGTGATATCAGGGTTGGGATGCTTAATGCCCCAACCTGAGTGCCAAGCTACGTGCACTTCTGTCGGAGGCATCACACCCTGGCTCTGCATCTAAATGAGTCATACTGAGTATCCATGTGGCAAGGCATGGGGGCAACCTTCATGGGATTAAGAGTGATATCAGGGTTGGGAGGCTTAATGCCCCAACCTGAGCGCCAAGCTAGGTGCACTTCTGTCGGAGGCATCACACCCTGGCTCTGCACCAAAATGAGTCGTACTCGGGATCCATGTGGCAAGGCATGGGTGCAACCTTCATGGGATTACAAGTGATATCAGGGTTGGGTGGCTTCATGCCCTAACCTGAGCGCCAAGGTGCACTTCTGTCGGAGGCGTCACACCCTGGCTCTGCATCTAAATGAGTCGTACTCCGGATCCATGTGGCAATTAAGAGTGATATCAGGGTTGGGATGCTTAATGCCCCAACCTGAGTGCCAAGCTACGTGCACTTCTGTCGGAGGCATCACACCCTGGCTCTGCATCTAAATGAGTCGTACTCCGGATCCATGTGGCAATTAAGAGTGATATCAGGGTTGGGATGCTTAATGCCCCAACCTGAGTGCCAAGCTACGTGCACTTCTGTCGGAGGCATCACACCCTGGCTCTGCATCTAAATGAGTCATACTCCGGATCCATGTGGCAATTAAGAGTGATATCAGGGTTGGGATGCTTAATGCCCCAACCTGAGTGCCAAGCTACGTGCACTTCTGTCGGAGGCATCACACCCTGGCTCTGCATCTAAATGAGTCATACTGAGTATCCATGTGGCAAGGCATGGGGGCAACCTTCATGGGATTAAGAGTGATATCAGGGTTGGGATGCTTAATGCCCCAACCTGAGTGCCAAGCTACGTGCACTTCTGTCGGAGGCATCACACCCTGGCTCTGCATCTAAATGAGTCGTACTCCGGATCCATGTGGCAATTAAGAGTGATATCAGGGTTGGGATGCTTAATGCCCCAACCTGAGTGCCAAGCTACGTGCACTTCTGTCGGAGGCATCACACCCTGGCTCTGCATCTAAATGAGTCATACTCCGGATCCATGTGGCAATTAAGAGTGATATCAGGGTTGGGATGCTTAATGCCCCAACCTGAGTGCCAAGCTACGTGCACTTCTGTCGGAGGCATCACACCCTGGCTCTGCATCTAAATGAGTCGTACTCCGGATCCATGTGGCAATTAAGAGTGATATCAGGGTTGGGATGCTTAATGCCCCAACCTGAGTGCCAAGCTACGTGCACTTCTGTCGGAGGCATCACACCCTGGCTCTGCATCTAAATGAGTCATACTGAGTATCCATGTGGCAAGGCATGGGGGCAACCTTCATGGGATTAAGAGTGATATCAGGGTTGGGAGGCTTAATGCCCCAACCTGAGCGCCAAGCTAGGTGCACTTCTGTCGGAGGCATCACACCCTGGCTCTGCACCAAAATGAGTCGTACTCGGGATCCATGTGGCAAGGCATGGGTGCAACCTTCATGGGATTACAAGTGATATCAGGGTTGGGTGGCTTCGTGCCCTAACCTGAGCGCCAAGGTGCACTTCTGTCAGAGGCGCCACACCCTGGCTCTGCACCAAAATGAGTCGTACTGAGTATCCATGTGGCAAGGCATGGAAGCAACCTTCACGGGATTAAGAGTGATATCAGGGTTGGGTGGCTTAATGCCCCAACCTGAGCACCAAGCTAGGTGCACTTCTGTCGGAGGCATCATACCCTGGCTCTGCACCAAAATGAGTCGTACTCGGGATCCATGTGGCAAGGCATGGGTGCAACCTTCATGGGATTACAAGTGATATCAGGGTTGGGTGGCTTCATGCCCCAACCCGAGCACAAGGTGCACTTCTGTCGGAGCTGTCACACCCTGGCTCTGCACCAAAATAAGTCGTACTCGAGATCCATGTGGCAAGGCATGGGTCAAACCTTCATGGGATTACGAGTGATATCAGGGTTGGGTGGCTTCATGCCCTAACCTGAGCGCCAAGGTGCACTTCTGTCGGAGGCGTCACACCCTGGCTCTGCATCTAAATGAGTCGTACTCCGGATCCATGTGGCAATTAAGAGTGATATCAGGGTTGGGATGCTTAATGCCCCAACCTGAGTGCCAAGCTACGTGCACTTCTGTCGGAGGCATCACACCCTGGCTCTGCATCTAAATGAGTCGTACTCCGGATCCATGTGGCAATTAAGAGTGATATCAGGGTTGGGATGCTTAATGCCCCAACCTGAGTGCCAAGCTACGTGCACTTCTGTCGGAGGCATCACACCCTGGCTCTGCATCTAAATGAGTCATACTCCGGATCCATGTGGCAATTAAGAGTGATATCAGGGTTGGGATGCTTAATGCCCCAACCTGAGTGCCAAGCTACGTGCACTTCTGTCGGAGGCATCACACCCTGGCTCTGCATCTAAATGAGTCATACTCCGGATCCATGTGGCAATTAAGAGTGATATCAGGGTTGGGATGCTTAATGCCCCAACCTGAGTGCCAAGCTACGTGCACTTCTGTCGGAGGCATCACACCCTGGCTCTGCATCTAAATGAGTCATACTGAGTATCCATGTGGCAAGGCATGGGGGCAACCTTCATGGGATTAAGAGTGATATCAGGGTTGGGAGGCTTAATGCCCCAACCTGAGCGCCAGGCTAGGTGCACTTCTGTCGGAGGCATCACACCCTGGCTCTGCACCAAAATGAGTCGTACTCTGGATCCATGTGGCAAGGCATGGGTGCAACCTTCATGGGATTACAAGTGATATCAGGGTTGGGTGGCTTCGTGCCCTAACCTGAGCGCCAAGGTGCACTTCTGTCAGAGGCGCCACACCCTGGCTCTGCACCAAAATGAGTCGTACTGAGTATCCATGTGGCAAGGCATGGAAGCAACCTTCACGGGATTAAGAGTGATATCAGGGTCCCAACCTGAGCACCAAGCTAGGTGCACTTCTGTCGGAGGCATCATACCCTGGCTCTGCACCAAAATGAGTCGTACTCGGGATCCATGTGGCAAGGCATGGGTGCAACCTTCATGGGATTACAAGTGATATCAGGGTTGGGTTGGTTCATGCCCTAACCTGAGCGCCAAGGTGCACTTCTTTCGGAGGCGTCACACCCTGGCTCTGCACCAAAATGAGTCGTACGCGCGATCCATGTTGCAAGGCATTGGTGCAACCTTGGGGAATGCGTCTGGTGCGCAGACAGTAGGGGAGGTGGGGGGGTGGGTCAAAGGCAGATAGTTGCTGTAATTAGGATGATGCATACATGGGGGAAAGACATTTACGTTCGAGGAAGTTAGCCGGGAATGCAGCATATACTCGAGAAGTTTTCCCGACGGTGTTAGGGAGACAGGCTTGTGCGGTTTGGGAGCGAGTGGTATCCACATGGCACCATTGATGGGGAAGGTGCCTGCTTCCTAGTGTTATAGTGGGAAGGCTTCGTCGGGTGGTGGTGGATCATTTTGTAGGCAATGCTATCTCTACCTTGGGTAGTATTGCATTATGGGGCTTTTTTTAAGTTTTTCATGGCCAAAATGAATTTGTATGAGTAATCAAACACTAGCGTAATCAAACACTACAGTAATCAAACACTAGCCCTTTAAGAGAGCGCTTTTTTAAAGATAGAGCATGCCTGCCCGAAGTACTACCAGGTTACAATTACCATGGGTTGTCTGGGGTGTCCTTATATGACTTCTTTCACATCACTGTGCCCGACACCACACTGCCCAATGTAGCAACAGTTACGCACATCAAACACGCACTTGCACACAGACACTCCTTAAGCAGCAAAACTGAACCCACACAACAAAACCGCAAGAAAAAAATAAATACTCGCAAGCCTCAGGTTCTTTTGTTTTCACATGTAATTTGTTACATGCTGTTTAATAGTATATTATTTTGTATACAACAAAAAACTCACAGTGCATTGCCACAAATCAAGAACACTATCTTTTTTTTTTCTTTCCGTATACTACACAATGCTTCTGTTTTTCTTCCTCTCTTCTTCTTCAACGATAAAGACAAGTATAATACAACATTCTTTCTTCTTAAGGTTAAGAGACTAATAGACGCCCCTCTTCGTCGTCGTCGTGCTGGCCAAAAAGTTCAACGCGCACACACACGCACATGGGAGGAGATAAACAACACAGCCTCCGCGGCGGGGCGAGGGGAGGAGGTCGGGTGGTGGGTTGAACATCGTCGTCATCATCATCACTGTACAACAGGCGAGGGGGAGAAAAACGGAGCAGAACAGAACAGTCCTCTCGCTCACAGCAGAACAAATGGATGCGGCGGGGGCAGGGGAAAAAAACAGGCAGGCAGCGGGAGCAACAAAAACATGCACATCCTTCCACGTCCGCAAAAGAACTCTTCCCGAGGGCATAGGCAGCAAACAGCAGCAGCAACTACGCAATCAATACTGGCCCTGAAAGGCTTTTTCCCGCCCCCCATCCCTAATATGGAGCAGTTTGATCTCACCAGGTACTCATCTTTGCCTCTCTCATTCAGAACGAAACTACGAGTCCGGCCTATCAGTGTAGTTATCACAATGAAGTCCGCAGGTCAAGACTGCTGGGCTTGCCAGCACTTAGTAGTTCCCAGGATGTACTCTCCTACTAATTCGTACGCCACAATTAAGAGCCGAATAAACTGGTAGGCGGACCTCTCCCTCGCAAGGGCATTTCGACAAACAGTGGACTAAGTAGACCTGGGGGCGCCCACAGTCAACACGAGACATCGCGTAACAATTGCAACAAAGCCTGGAGCCACAAGTAAAAGCCGTTAAGCTGTTCGGCACTAAGCAGTAAAACGCTTCCACCCTTGTAGATGGGGAACAATGGCCTGCGGTTTCATTACAAGACGGGCCAAACGGAATGAAATTGCACGATCTGAGGTATGACGTCGGTTAAGTGTGGCTGGCGACTTGATGCCTCCTCCGAGAGGTTAGAAATTCATTTGACGTGAGGCAGCCACCATTTCTGCATTGTCCCACCATACCACCACAAAAGCCAAAATATAGGCACCTTACTTTTTTTTTAAATCGCATTTCCTTACAGCATGACGACAGAGTTACACCCACTTCGTAGTTTTAGGTTAGAGAGAGAGGCACACCCAACCTCAAAGCATTCAAGCTGCTTGAAGCTTGAAACACTTTGGGAAATCAGCTTGCATGAAGTAATTCAACGATAAAAATCTCATCTGAGTGCTTCTCTTGGACAGTGCTCTACAAATTAAGTAATGCATAAAGACCTGACTGTATTGGCTGCAGAACTACAGAACCCTTGTTTTTTACCCCCATGAATTCATTCATATCAGGTCGTAATCTCGCCGCCACTGCCAAGGACTGACTGCTGCTCCCCGTGCTGCATTAAGTGGCGCCTGGACAACACAGGCTGCCCTCTCTACCTTTCACTGTGACTCCACTACCAAGGAGGGGGAAAAACGGAGGAGGAGGGGAGGCAATCAGTGACATCACAGCAGCTTCAAGCAGAGGAACGCTCGGCAAACGAAGACGACAATCGAGATCAGTGTTGACAACAGTAGAAGCCCCACGTGAGCGGGACAGCGCCGCGCTACAACGCAAAAAAAAAACAAAAAAAACCAACGTAGCCCTTTCACAATTCGAAAAGAAGGTCCTGAGATTATTTAGCCAAAAATCCACCACAACCCACAGAAACGCGCGATAAACCCTTGAGCACACACACACAAACACTTCCGCTTCCCCAGAGAGACAGTGCCTTGGTGACCACTCTCGAAGCGCAGCATAGGTCCTGCCCACAAGCTCTTCCAACAAACACGTCGGTCCACTTTCAACAAACGATGCGGACACCAAGCGCTCGGCTCAGATGTGCAAGTAGTCGTCAGGTAGGGCGGCGCCGATGAAAACACTCCCTTCTCCCTTACGGGGCGCACCCCATCAGAGCGAGAAAGCCACGGTTATTTAAGAAACAGAGACTGTAACCCGATGTGCCGTCAACCTGTCCAGAGGTTGGCGCCAACCGCCCACACGCGCCAGAGCCATCACACCTGACCGGAGTTTCCTTTTTTACATCTATACACCAACGTTTCTTTTTTTTTTTTTTTCCAACCTGGCTCATTCCCAACAGGTCAACAACCATGCCATGCCATAGCCAATACTGGCAGCGTTAAGTGGTATCTCGCGAAAAATGCGCACGCGCAAAGGGAAGCTAACGTGAGAAAACAAGGACGAAAAAGGGGGAGAGGAGGGGACAAAACAAGACCAAGCCGAAGTCAAGCCAAGACGCACCTTAGCTGCAGCGTGGAGGAGGAAGAAGAGGTGCTCGCCGACTTTTCTCAAAACGGGGTGGAGGGTTCGTTCCGAAGGGATCATGCAGGCCCGTCGCAAATTACAAAAATATCAATAAAACACTCTGCACACTAGATTTTTTTCTCTCTCTCCCTCTTTTTCGTCTCGTTTCGAAGAACACCAGCAGAGAAATAGCATCTTTGATTTCCCCCCCTTCTCGGCTCCCCATGTGGGCAACGAAAAAAATTACCACATATATATATGTATATAGATATATATTTGTCTCTTCCTTTTGTCTGAGTGTGTATATATATTTATATAGCATCTGTAACGCAGTAGCAGAATAGTAACAGTTGTTAAGGCCCTAGATGTCGAGAAAAGGAAATAGCTCTCGTAGCAGCGGACATCCTCATCACCACCTTGAGCTGCTTAGGCAGGTATGTGGACTGTATTTTTTCTTTCTTCCTTTCAAACATCTGCGCTCTCTCAAACAGTGCCAGAGGCACGTTTGTGCCCGCAAAAAAAAAATAGCGATCACTGTGCGCCTGAAGATTGAATAACTTCTTGGAGCCCCTGTTACGAAAAAGCGTTGCCGGCAGCGGGGAGAAAAATGAAAAGGCAACAAGCACCTTTGTCAGGGCTGAACTTCATGAAGGAAAGACATACCAGTTGTACTCTGTTGTCACGGCATGACTATAAGCTTGGTACTCTCACAATTTTCCTAGCCCTCCCGTAAAAGCGCCTCCTCCGACCCCATCGCAACATATAAATGACTATATATCTAATATATATATATTTTGTATATAGATTCGTATATTATTCACTAGAAAAGGAAAAAGAAGAGAGAGAGAGCAAATGGGGAAAAAAAAAACATACCTGCGGACAACCGCCCTCCTACAGGGCACCCGCCCTCCCCAACACCCCTCGAAACCCCTCCGCACAACATCCCTATGTGACGGCAGAGAGTTTGCCCAGCCCAGACTGAAGCGCTGCTAAGACAAAGGCACAAAGCTAGATTACCCACGCTAACTTTTTTTTTTCTCTTTTCTTCTTAAGCTAACACATTTTTCAAACTGAGACTCCTGCCAGAGAGCGAAAGAAAGAAAATGTCATCACAGCATCCTACCAAGTAGCCAAAACATCCCCCCCACCAGGCAATCCGTACCGCAAGCACTTTTACACCAGCCGTAAGCCGAAACTCAAGTCGTCACCGTCTCTCCAAAACCTAGCTCGTTCAGCCCAGGTGCCAAGGGCTCAAAATGAAGCGGCGGAGTCGACCGTCCTCGGTGAAATGCCCGTGTTTTTCAAAGTTGGGAGCGCGGCCGCGCATCACATTTCCAAGATGCGCCCTTTTCTTTTTCCCTACGGCGACACCGAAACGCACCTTCCAAGCCCAAACTACACACAACACTGCCACAAAGCTTCCCTGTCAGATGACGTAAACGTCGTTTTGTGGAAAGACAGCACCAAGATGCGTCACAGTGCGTACGAGCGGCGGCGACCACGGCGAAACCGCTCACGCCGTCGAAAGCAAGACTCGCCGCCCTTCCCCTTCCTAACAAGAGGGGAAATAGCCGAATGCCGTCGCGCGCTGTGCAGGGCGAGCGTAATAACCAGAATCAATCGCAAACACATTTCGAGGCCTCCCCTGCACACACACACACAGGCGTCCGCCCTCCCACGGAAATTTGTACAACAGGCAGACGGGTCAGAGAGGGAATGCGGAAACGGGGGCTACCGTACTAGACCAACGAGAAACTAAAGCGAGGGGGGAGAGGAAACGGGACTGTCGGGGGGGCAGTGGCACACTAGACACGAAGCCAGCGGCATGTCTGAGGTAGACGATCGGGAACAGGGGAAGGGGTTCCGACTGCTCAAAGTAGTCAACAACATTGTTAAAGCAGAGACGGGGGGGAAAACAAAACAAAAACGGCAACGCAGAAGGACGCAGGCAAGTCGAACTGCGAAACAGGGTCGAAACGCAACGAAACACGACACAACTCGAGGCACACGCACACACCACCTCGACCCAAGCCCTCCCCCTCCTGCCCTCGCCAGACAGGCGCTCTCACAAATCCTCCCCTTTCCATCACAGACTCTTTCTTCAACAGTATTCTTCAAGGTGCCGCCAGCCGAGAACGTAACATCGCCCGCTCGTCGGAGCGCTTTCCTCCACCACTCTACCCAACGGGCCAAGGCTGCCACTGAGGGGAAGTAAAAAAGGGGGGAAGGAAGCAGCAACAAGCCTCTCGCTTGGGAAACAAGTCAGCGAGCGAGTGAGAAAAATAAAGCAGCTTCTAAGCGAGCCAGGCCGCCAAAAGGCGATACAGGACAGCCGTCCCAACAGCTGCACCGCGCCACGCGATATCCCGCAGAGATAGGGAGAAAGAGAGAGAGCGCACGTGGGAATCGGAAGTGCAGAAAAAGGGGAAGTCTGCGAACCTACCCTCCAATCCCAAGGGACGGTCACCCTGAGAGAGAGAGATAAAGACTGCACGCAAGGAGTGCCGCATCATCATCAACAACAACAACAACAAAGACGCAGTTCCAGGAGGAGGAAAAAAAGCGGTCCCGCGGGACCCCGCAATAATAATAATAATATAATAATAATAACTGTACACGTGTCATCAGGAAGGAAGGGCAGTGTTAAAACAGGGAGAAAAACAAATCAAGGGGAGGGAAGGGGTAAGCAAAGGAGCAACAATTTCTAGTAAACAAGTGCCACTGCAGGGACAGTTGGTGTGAGGCAGGTCAAAAGGAGGGGGGGGGGGGAAAAAAAACATGGGAGGGTGAGAGAAGAAAAAAAATACATTCGTAACACGTCGTCCGTGACGGGCACCGCAGGCAGGAGAGAGAAGAACAGAAGAGAAAAAACTGTTCCCTAATCTACTACGCTCGAAGGGGGAAAAAAAATCAGTCTTGCGCCCATCATCGGGGGCGCGCGCGCACGCACGGCGTCGCTTTACACCTATGTACACACAAAGTGCGACGACGCGCACACACACAGGAATCCCACGGCGGCGCCTCCTCCTCCAGGTCGAGGGAGGAAGAGAGGGAGTCACAGCACCACCATTCCACGCGGAGTTCACAGTTCACACGCCGGCAAAATCCCGGCCTCCAAAGAAGAAGAAGAACAGGAGGAACAACAACACGAGACCTTGCGCACACCACTGGGCTGCTCCGGCGACTCGTCTTCCTTCTCGTGTTCCGCACACAACAACAGCCGCCGGGGGACAGCGGAAAACAAACAAACAAAAAAGAACGAGAACAGTGCACACACAGCAACCGCGAGGGCGTTGTTGTCCGGCAACCGCACCTCTGCTGTTGTTGCCCCAGCGTATTTCTTGTCACTCCACCGCGACTTGTCGTCGGAACGGGCACGGCACACACACAACACCGCCATCCGCACAGTACGAGCACACGCAAGGGGTGCGCTTTGGGCGACGTGCGTGCGTTGACGGTCGCCGCACAGTGGGCGCTGCTGCCTCCATGTCGGCGGGCCCTAGGTGGGCTCGGAGAGCAGCTGCTGCAGCAAGCTCTTGCGCTGGTCGCCGCTGGGCTTGTCATCGACCTGGAACGGGCAAACGCGGAGGTGGACCAATTACACACCGGATCAACTAACCCCAAACAAAGAATACTTTGACCAAGTGCTCCTTCACCTGCTTTGCAACTGACAAAATCAAGCCAGCTTATAACAGCTGCAGCTGCAACAAGAACACAGCCATAAGGAACAAACGTGGCAATGGTGTTACAGTCTCGGAGGATAGAAAAAGTCGTGCGAGAACGCAGACTTGTCGCTGCCGTATTGCACTTCGTCACTTCCAACCAAAAAAAAAAAGGATGTGGGATAATGTGCCAAGAAAAATTGGGCACGCATCTGCTTGCTAAGCTGCAAATGATGTCGAAGGACGACAACGTTAACGCTTTCTCTCTCTCTCCTCTCCAACCACTAGTGCTCTTTCCCTCCCTTTCCGCTCCCCACATTCCCCTCCCTTCCGTCTTTTTCCGGTGCTCCGTTTAGCTCCCGACCCAATCCCACCTTTCCCTCTCCCCATCGCCCACTTCTCTTCCCTCTTCCCCCCTCTTATTCCCTCTCCCTTTCCAAGGCCCAACTACCCCCACTTGCATAAGCCACCTCAACCAGAAACTGCAGAGGCCCTTGGACAGGCTGTGCGGCCGCATCCTAGTGGCCCCAGCCGAAACTTCGAGCTAAATGCAGAGGGGACTGGTCACACTCACCTAAACCCCCCATCTTCAGGTTCAAAACAGCCCTCCCGGAACAGAAGACCCTTCTCAAAAACTACAAAGTTTCCCCCAGTTATCAGCACAGCTTGGCACACCCAAGCGAGAAAGGCGACTCGTGCTCAACCACCAAGCCTCGTATTCCTCCAAAACCAAACGAGCGCTCGAAACGTGGCGCTCCACCATACTTTAAGATTCAACAAAACAGCCCTTCTGGAACAGCAGACTGCTATCGAAAATTACGAAGTTTTCCCCCACACGCCAACGAAACCCGACACCCTACACCGCGCTACGCACCCGGGGCGGGGGCTGCTGCGTCGGTGGGGTGTCCGCGGGCGGCAGCAGCGGGAAGAGGGGCGACGCCGGCTCCGAGGGCCCGCCCCCCAGCTCCAGCTGGAGGCCCAGGGCCTCCAGGTCCGCGTGGGACAGGGAGCCCCCCCGCACTCCCCCGGGATTGCCCCCCACAGGCTGCTGCTGCTGCTGGGGCCCGCCTTGCTGCTGCTGCGACAGCGTGCACACAGGACAGTCAGGACGGACACCCACAGCCGGGAGACAATCACCCACGTACAGGCAACACCCCACTCCGTACGCGAGATTCCGTTCCCTGGTGGGTACAAGCTCCCCACTTCCTGTATGCGCCCAGCACCACCAGCGGGTTCGCTGGGACAACTCCTTCCGTTGTTTTCAGCAACTGCTAAAAATGCACCCCGCTATTCGGCTTCCTGTGGTACTAATAAGTAGTACCACAGGCTTTGGCACAAACGGCCTGGGTTCAGGCACCAGCGGTGCCAAAATGTTCCTTTATGTTTACTGTAAAATGCTCTGTTGGCTCAAACGCACACATGCTTTTCATAAATAAGGGCGGTTTGGTGTCTCTGAGGCCACTTATGGGACGGGGTGTGGCATTTCAACACGCTTAATTAACGTTCTGCACTGCACCAGAACTGCATGGCTTGTACCCAACTTGGAACAGAATCACTTACCCCTTACAGCTCACACAGCTCAGTAGCAGCACTGCTTCCGCCACATATACAAAAACTTACACAACTTGAAATCGTAGGCTGCTCAATCAAGCCTGAACTATAAGCGCTGCCGATTAAGCATTGCACAAACGAAATCTCGCATTACACTTTCTCGCCCGCCACTGCCTCTCCCCGTCACGCGAGACTAATGAGCACACCCTAAGGAACGCAGACTGCGCTACAATGGTGCCAACACGAAACAAGGCTGCTAAACTCGGGCTGTTTCAACTGCCCAAGGCGATAGTCGCGAGCTTATAGCAGCCGTGCGAATCAAAACCACCCCCCCAAATTCGTCACCACGCATCTACATTTCAGTACTCCGGGCACCATTTTGACACGCAACTACAGTAGAATCTCGATGATACGAATTTCGGGATGATACGAATTTCTGAAAAGTCCCGGCAAAATTGCAGTTTGCAATGGGAAAAATTTCGGCTGTTACGAACGGACCTGCGCGGCCCGGCGGATGATACGAACAAGCCGGCGAGGCGCCCGACTGCCGAACAAGCAAGTGACGGCTCTCTCTCCCCATTTGTCACTCTTCTTTCTCCAGAAACGGCCGGGCTGTTGTTTTCTGCTCGCGAAAACGCGCCCCGCACGCCCCATGCGCGCCGCGGCCGGCGGCGGCAACATGGCGGTGGCTTCGGCCGCAAAGTGGCACGGCCGCTTGAGCGACTGCTTCTAGCCGCTCTTTAAAATGCCGCTCAAGGCAGACACGAAGTTTCTTGTGCAGTAAAGGAGCTGATAACGTTGGCGAAAACGGTACTATAAAACACCATCCGCGCCACTAGTGAAAGCGCCCATAAAATATCTGCCGGAGTGCTAAGCCTAAACATCTCGGGCGGAGCCAGCAGGCTGTCTCGAGCGTTTCGCAAGTCGTCAGCGTCTTTTTCTGACCGAGGTAGGAGATACCGCGGGCGCGAAATCGTCAATGCGGCCTTGAAGATACAGCGCGCGCAAAGCCGAGGTGTGCGAATCGCGTGCAAAAACGCACCATGCGGTTCACGCTTGACTGTTGCAGCATGTAGCGAGCTTGGACACCGGGAGTGAGGCGACAAGCGCGAAGCTAGGCGAAGCGTTACGCGCTCCAGAAAGGACTGCTTTTGTGACGTGGGGGTTTAAAAAAAGCAGAAAAAAATCATGGATTTGTTCACGCGAAAGTAAGAAAAGAAATAAACGAAAAATTTTTTCAGCGCTCAATTTTTTGGTCTGTGTTGGTTCATACGAATTTCAGATGATACGAATATTTTTCGCGGTCCCGCGAGATTCGTATCATCGAGATTCTACTGTACAACAGAACGCAACATCAGATGCCGTGATCCATGCCTCTGCACGCACAACCTTTACTGGCACTTTTCAAAGAAAACCGTGCGCTTTCAATTTCTCCGTCATACTTTGGCAGCAACCCTTATCAGAGATGAAAACAGAGGTGTTTATACCAGTTCTCACCACACTTTAAGATTTAACTTTTAAGATTTTCAAGATACTTTAAGATGTACCAGGCCTTTGAACTCAACGCGTTGCCTAATCGTAAAAACACTGTCAATGATGGCCGTTTGTGATGCAGCTAGCCGCATCAAATTTCGACCAGTGACAGGTAGGAATGAATGCAAGCAAAGTCCGGTCAGTGCCATCCCCTTAGTATTGGCTCTGTGCGCACAGGATGGCCAGCCTCCACAACTCACCTGTCCCTGCGTTCGTGCTCCGACTATGGCCCTGAGTTCTTGGCGGACGTACTCCGAGGGCATGCTGCCTCCAACTCGACTCCTGCGAAAAGGGGAGACAAAATCATGAGTCCACTACGCATAAGATAATGACCAACAAAGTCTAGGGGACACGGAATTTCGAATGGAACGTAACAACTCGTTGTCTTCATCAGCGATCGAGGCAAAATGTACACACACATTTATCGTCTTTCTAATCTCGTCCGCACTACAGACGCCCGACTCACAATCCGAAGACGTGCCGGCTTTTGCTTGTGCACGCGAAAAATCCGTGAAAACCCGCTCGCTATAAACAGCTTTGCTGGAAAACGGTGACCGCTAAAATTTCAAGCTGCCTGCACAGTTGAGCGCCCATGTCGTGGCACTGACCTGCCCAACTGTGCAGGTGTTACAAGAAGCTTTCTCTGAAGCATTCCCAAAGTTCGACAGCCATTACACAGTGAAAATGAGTCGAGTATCGCTGGTGGATTCTTAAAATGTTTAGTTTCGGCCGCTTACGAAAATGCAAAACAATGTTATTTTTTACTGCTCAGCGTTTGTTCAAACGTATAAGTCCTCAACTTCAGACAAACAGTTGGCACGCATCATTCGGGCGCTGGCTTTCCTCAAATGACTCACAAGGTCATGCTGGGAACCTCTCAGATTCTTTTTTAGATGGGACATCTCTGTAAGTTGGCTGGTTTTGCATTCAGATAGAGCAAAACAAAAAAATGGGCCCATCTCCCCGCGAGGGGGACTAGAGTAAATGCGTCGCATAGGGGGTGGGTGTATTGCGTTAACGTTTAGTGTTTTGGCAGGTTGGTGCTATCACGTGTACACCACGCAGCTATCACGCCGCTAGCACGCCGCTGAGTCGCCAACGCACGCCGCTGACGACGTAGTTTGAGTGAGTCAAGGATATAAGGCGCGTTCGTAGCCTTTGATTCTGTGTCAGTTTTGTGGTGCAGTGGGAAGAGCACCATGTACCTCGCGTTCCGCCCACAGGTAGTGAATGCGTTGTGTCAGCAGCTTCTTGACGTAGTTTGAATGAGTCAAGGATATAAGGCGCATTCGTAGCCTTTGATTCTGTGTCAGTTTTGTGGCGCAGTGGGAAGAGCACCATGTACCTCGCGTTCCGCCCACAGGTAGTGAATGCGTTGTATCAGCAGCTTCTTGACGTAGTTTGAATGAGTCAAGGATATAAGGCGCGTTCGTAGCCTTTGATTCTGTGTCAGTTTTGTGGCGCAGTGGGAAGAGCACCATGTACCTCGCGTTCCGCCCACAGGTAGTGAATGCGTTGTATCAGCAGCTTCTTGACGTAGTTTGAATGAGTCAAGGATATAAGGCGCATTCGTAGCCTTTGATTCTGTGTCAGTTTTGTGGTGCAGTGGGAAGAGCACCATGTACCTCGCGTTCCGCCCACAGGTAGTGAATGCGTTGTGTCAGCAGCTTCTTGACGTAGTTTGAATGAGTCAAGGATATAAGGCGCATTCGTAGCCTTTGATTCTGTGTCAGTTTTGTGGCGCAGTGGGAAGAGCACCATGTACCTCGCGTTCCGCCCACAGGTAGTGAATGCGTTGTATCAGCAGCTTCTTGACGCAGTTTGAATGAGTCAAGGATATAAGGCGCGTTCGTAGCCTTTGATTCTGTGTCAGTTTTGTGGCGCAGTGGGAAGAGCACCATGTACCTCGCGTTCCGCCCACAGGTAGTGAATGCGTTGTATCAGCAGCTCCTTGACGTAGTTTGAATGAGTCAAGGATATAAGGCGCATTCGTAGCCTTTCATTCTGTGTCGGTTTTGTGGCACAGTGGGTAGAGCACCATGTACCTTGCGTTCCGCCCGCAGGGTCGTGGGATCGAAACCAGGCGCCGGTAACTGTTATTTCTTTTTATAGTGTAGGGGGAGGCTGGCTGCTGCGGACGCCGACGCACGGGTGACATCGCGAGTTTACAAATGCTCTGCATTTAAAAAATTTCGGTAATCGGAGCTAAAATTTTCGCCTCACCGTGTAAACGGAACAGAAATTGGAACTTCTTGTCAAACCCATGGCCAATAACATCAGCTCTTCCCGGTTTCGGCTATTTAGTTTTTGTTTTGTTTTTTAGCCTCGTAAGCCTCGTCTCATTAGTAGTGAGCCATGTTAGCGGGACGAATGCAACATCACAGTTCTTGTTCTAGTCTTTCGGTCCCGATTCAAGTCGCCGAAGTTACAGGGCTTAGCTCCTGCCGCCTCGTTCATGCCATCGTGGTGCTATTCGTGCTTCATTACCGCATTGCCGTCTACTAAATTCGGTGGCTTACGTCGTAAGCACTTGCGAAGTGGAGGCCTGAGGCATGCACGCTAACGTTAGAAGAGAAAGGACTTCGAAAGCGACTCTTTGATGCATTTTCGTGCATTTTTTAGGGCACAGTGACCAATTGTTGCCAAATAAACGTTATGAATGTTACGCCTAAACCTCTTGTAGTTTTCTTGCTTACTGAAAAACTATCTGCTACATTCATCTTCCAGTGCTTAGAGCTCCATGAAATGCCATCAAGAGTGTGTACGCACACAAATTTGCACTTCTGCTCATCTCTTTCAGTAAAAGAAACTCCTGTTGAATGGAACCAATTTTTTCGGTCCCTTGAAGTTCCGTTTATCAAGAGACTACCGTACTTCGTTACACTGCAACTTAAACTGAAAAAAGGAAATTGTTACAGTGGACATATCATTTGTAAACATTGCAGAAGACGGGACTAAGGAAGTAACAGACGACACAAGCTTCCCTAGTCCCGTCTTCCGTGCCGTTTTCAAACGATATGATGTACCAACAAGCCCTTCAGTTCACCCTTTTACAGTGGACATGTTCGACTTTTAAAAAACCGTGGCAATACGAAAATTCAGTTTTTAACGCACCAAAGCAGTACCTATTTACAGTCACGGACTAATGAAATGCAAACACAAAAAAATATGAACCAGAACTCGCAAACTCGAAAAATACTGTTTATGATAATGGCGCGCTATTGGTATATGTGCAAAGCCAGATTTCCCAACTTTGTCTTTGTAACTAAGCCATGCATCATTTACCTCCATGGTAAAAAGAATTCACGCTATTAGTGTGATCCGGTTCATATTTTCGCTACTGTGTTTCGTTTGTCCATGACTGCATACCCTTTGGCAAAATTTTCTAGCCCAATTCGAGTCCAATCCTAGGCCTTCTAGACCACAAAGAATATGCTTCACCTTTAAAGGTGACAGAAATATTTCATGACAGCAAGAAAGGCGTTGTTTTCTCTACCTTTCCGGCATAAAACGCTCCAACCTCACTCGGTACGTAAGCTTGTACGTTGAATTTTTTGCGGCCTGCGCACTTTGAGTTAGGCCTAGAAAATTTCGACAAAGACGGTACGAAACACCCCATACCAGGGTTTTACGGATCAATCTGCATCAGCTGGGGGTTCTTCTTAGATTCGTCATTGGGCTTCCAGATCTCCCCTTCCTCGGAAATGCTCGCCAACGTGACAGAAAAGTAACCAAGTGGCAGAATGCCTCTTAGCCAGTGAATGCATCTTTGCACTCACAATAAACATGGCTTGAGAGAAACGCAACCTCACGATCACGGAACCCAAACCACGCAATGCCCCGCACGACAACCTCAGAGACGAGAAGGCCGCACCTGTCCGAGGGGAAGCCATGCAGGGAGTGCTGCTCAAAGCTGAACTGGGGGGACGAGTCGAGGCCAAAGACGGGCGCCGCGGAGGCCGGAGCGGCTCCGTAGGCGCTCCCGGGGGACATCTGGGGCCCCGGGGGGGAGAGCAGGGGGTCGCCCCCAAACCCCGGCTGGGGCTGCGGCTGCTGCTGGGGGGTCCGCGGGGAGTTGACCCGGGCCGCTGCGGGGAGGGGGAGACACACCACTCGTCAGAATACTCAGCGAGGGCTGGGAGAAGAAAAGGGGCGTGAAACATTGCAAGTACTCAGCTAATGGCAGGGCTGCATAACAAGGGGTAGAAGGCAACAGAGTGAAAAAACAAAGCAGACGGAGTCGGCCAAGAGCAGGGTGTGAAAAAAAGGAGTAAAAGATGACAAGATAATAGGCACAAAACGTTGCAGCAGAAGTATTCAACCAAAAGCAGCGGTGTAAAAAGGAGAAGAGAAGGTGTGTGAAACATTGCAGTAAAGTATTCCGGCAACAGCAGGGGTGTAAAGAGGGAGAGAAACATTGGAGTGTTCAGCGAAGAGAAGGGGTGTAGAAAGAGTCGAAGGTGCTTAAAACAATGGGGTAGAAATATTCATCCAAGAGCAAGGGTATAAGAAAGGAGCAAAAAAGAGAAGTGTAAATAAAACATTGGAGTAAAATATTTAGCCAAGAACAGGGGAATAAAAAGACTAGAAGAGAAACACAGGAGCAGTACTCAGCCAGATGCAGGGGTGTAAAAAGAAGAGTGAAAGAGGAGTAGAACACGGGAGTAGAGCTGCCTCCCTTTTCACTCTGCACCCACCCGGCACGGACATGGCCCTCTGGAGCCGGGCGTGGGGCGGGGGTCCGGGGGAGGGGCCCCCCCTGGTGGCGAAGGAGAACTGCTCCCCAAAGGGGGACGGGTTGCGGGACAGGCCCGGGCTGGCGGCTGGCCGCAGGAGTCCGCCCGCCTGCATGGCCTGCTGCTGCTGTTGCTGCTGGGACTGCTGCTGCTGTTGCTGCCGCACTTGAACCTGGCCCCCGACAAAGCGCACTTGCTGCGGCTGCTGCTGCTGTTGCTGCTGCTGCGCGCTGAAGGTACCCTGCACGGGACAGAACCACCCACTGAGTGCGTGCGCTCGGTGATCAAGATTGCCAAACTTACGTTTGGACAGTTAGATTGTATGCGAGGGGCATGTGAGAAACACCACGTTACGGGTGTCTGAAAGCTACAGCAAGGCCGCCCATTGGGCCGAGCCCAAGTTCACGAGAGAGAGAGAGACGAGATGCTCATGCGTTTTTTTTTAAGATCTACCAATGAATCTTTTGTGGGTCTAGGATCTAGGCTCTAGGGGGCAAAGACCCCTAGGCAGAGAGGATTCAATGGCGACTAAGACTAAGAACTGATGACGGGCACCGATGATACGAAAGTGTTTACAGTTCCATTACATATTTGTTTTTCCCGAGATCAGAAGCTGCACCGAGAGAGGAGTGTGCCTTCACCCCGCCACTAAACTCAAGTGAGGTGCTCGTACCTGTGACAGCTGGGCATTGAGCATGGGGTTCTGCTGCTGGAGGGACGCGGCCTGTGGCCGGGGGTTCCACTGGGGAGGCCCCCCGCCCCCAGGGCCCCCACCGGGGGAGCCCAGGTGCGGGGATCCGGGGCTCGGGTAAGGACTAGGGAAGCCCCCCGGCTGCTGCTGCTGCTGCTGCTGGGGCTGCTGTTGAGGCTGCTGAGGCTGCTGGGGCGAGTAGCGCTGGCCGGGAGACAGCTGCTGAGGCTGCGAGGAAGGAGGGGAAGGCCCGTTGCAAGGGCGACAGAGGAAGGTTGATATGCTTGGGGCGGAATTCAGAGTCGAGTCTGTTTCAAAAATGTCCATTTCGTGTTTGTTCAATCAAGATGTGGTTTCATTCGCGAGGCCTCTGATCAATGACATGCACAGAAACCAACGCCATGCCAGCCTAGTGCAGCGTCCAATCCGAATCGCCCGCCTTCAGCCGACCAAGGCTCGCTCGAAATCGACACTCGAGAAACAGCCATGAAATGGACAAAGCTGAGAATTGCGCCCCGGAAGAAAGCGGCGGCGGGTAATTGCGGTAAACCGACTGCGCTCTGGCACTGTATTCTTCAAACCAGCCTGCGCTTTTAACAAACCAATTCACAGTAGTTCAGC
The DNA here is from genome assembly GCF_048455015.1 of Haemaphysalis longicornis. NCBI lineage: Eukaryota > Metazoa > Arthropoda > Arachnida > Ixodida > Ixodidae > Haemaphysalis > Haemaphysalis longicornis. Next base: position 164,551,407 of record NW_027526335.1, read on the forward strand.
AGGGCTGACAGTGCCTTTCCGCAGAAGCAGCAAGGCTGTTCCCACATCTCTTTTGCACGTCACCTTCTGGCTATCTTAGGAATGCGGGGAAACACTGCCAAACTGGACTTGCCTACGCAGCTCACAAATCATGGGGCTAGTTTTTCCGAGTTAATCACAGACGATGCTTGAAGGCTTGCATAAGAGAAGAAGGGACACACGACAGCACATTGCAGTCCACAACACACGACAGCACTGCCGTGTGCCGCCCCTTCTCTTGCTCGTGACAGCTGTCTACAACGAAACCATATCCAACTACCGTATTTACTAGCATCATCCTCGCACACACGTAATCCTCGCAGCCCAAAAATTGCAACGACGAAAGTCATCTGCTCGGGAACCCGCATGACGCATGCACTCGCACCGCTCCGTTTGGCGGACTGTGCGGTGCCGTCCAGGCACGCCATTTCTTGAACGCCACTCACACTGCCGTTGGGCCGGTTTAGCATGTACTCTAGTAGGCAGCGTTCGCGGAGCATCCAGTCGAATATTCCTTCATTGGAGGAGCAGCAGTCAAGAGCTCGCTTTCCCCCATTTCGAGACGTTTTTAGTCGGTTTGTTCTGCGCTGGTTTCAGTGCCCTTCGCCATAAGGCGGTACACACCAGTTATACAGCCCCTTTCAAGCTGAAAGCTATCAAATACGCTATAGAGCGCAGCAACCGCACTGGATGCAGGCCCTTCGGCTCTACACAAGTTCAGCGTGCGCTACTGGAGACGACCGCACGAGGAACTGAAGGCAACAACGCACTCAGGGGGAGAACTCACCTGTGGCTGTGGGGGACTAAGCACGCCCCCAAAACGCGGTGACAGCTGTTGCGGGGCCTCACCGCCAGACATGCCGCCCCTCTGCACAGGCACAAAGAGAAAGGAGGAGGCAATTGAGAAAGAATGACAACAACACGAGGGCTCTTACGTCGCACTCAAACGAGCGACTGAAGCAACCCTCCAAGCAAAAGTTGCACGGCAGAGAATGCAAGCGGCGCTAGCAAGACGCACAACGGCAGGAGACAGACGCTTCCCCTCAAACACAGTTTTCGTCCACCCACTTGTGCTGCCCATACACAACTGCGTTCTCACACACTCTTAAGAGTAATTTCTGCGTGGTGCTTTGAAAACCCAACGCTCCGTGCCACGGACATGCCTCGTGACGTCAATCGCCCCCACCACCCCTTTCCTCCCTCACTTCTGCCCTCTCTCAAGGGCACTGCCGTTGCTCACATTTTGAGGCCTCCTCAGACCCAACAAGAACTTCCTTGCTCTCAAGAACCTTCCTTCAAATTAGCGCAAACTTATCCCGAATGCGTGGCTCCCATCCATTCTTCCACATTTGCAAACTGTACGCTCACTCGTTCCTTTCCCTCACAACAAAATCCCCTTCACGTTATCCTCAGCAATCTCACACCGCCACGCATACCCGCACACGAAACAGGGGAAAAGACATCAGCCACTGACGACTGCCAGGCAAGCGAAGCGAAGCAAGCGCTGCGTGGGTATGCCCACTGACGACGGGGCAAAGATGTGCCAATAGTGGCACGAGAGAGAGACAGAGAGGGAGAGAGAGAGAGAGAAAGAGGGGACAGTGCCAGAGCACACAATGCGACAGCACACATCGACGGCAGCGGTGGCAGTAGCAGTGGTATGACACCAGCAGCAGCAGAACGCACCGGTTTGAGCATCTTCATCATTCGTTCCTGCAGGTCCTTGCCCCCTGCCTGGCTCAGGTGGTAGCTTTGCTGCACAGCGCACAGACGCGCGCACAGCCGCCTTTGGCTCACTCGCTCACTCTCTTGAAGCGCCACCGTACAAGACACAGTACCGACGCTTCGACCATTCCCTCGCCTCCCTCCCTCTCCTCTGTCTCTCTCTTTCCCATTCTTTGGGGGGGGTGCACAAGGTCCGATAAAACGGGAGGAGGGTTATGCAAGTGCCCAAAAGCTGCAAAAGTTGCAAACCAGTATCAGGGTTCCAACCTCCTCCCCCCATTTTCCTTCCCCTTCATCCTGTTTTTTGAAGACTGAAAAGCCAAGTCCTCCCCTCGACGACACGACGACTTCGCTTTCCAGCCTTAGCTTAGCTTAGCGCCCTCTCCTCGACGGTGCCACCTGCCCTGCCTCTCCCATCACACATGGAGGTTTGGGTTACCGGCAGTGACCAAAACAAGCACAGCCTATCGTAGCTGCCAAGGAGTTTCGAGCTGCCGAGATGGACCACTCCTTGTACAATTTTGCTGAAGCCCCCAGTGCCCCTATGGTACACATACGCATAGGCAGATAACATCTAGCACAAAGTTTTACATTTTCATGTTGGGCGCAGAATGTGCAAGCTCCTAGCAACCGTCAAAAAGTAAACAAACAAAAATGAAATAAAGGAAAGAGAAAACATGTCGGGAACGCCGCTCTACCAGTTCCCTTAATGCCACCAGAAGCAGCTTCTCAGAGTATGGCAGCCCATCTGCAAAGCGGAAGCTTCCCTACACTGTCCTGCAGTTTGCGAGTGAATGCACACGCAATCAAATCATCGCACTAGTGCTTTTTCTGTTTCTCCTAGTGATGATAAAAATAAGATTGCGTTCCTGCAAGACTGAGCTGAAACATAGGTGGTATGATGAAGTAGGGCAATGACACTTTTACCAAATGTTGTGCACTTTGCCAACAGCATTGCAAATGTGTTGGGGGTGGATTGTTGATATGCTGCAGTTTTTAAAGCGAAGCTTTCTGTGCCTTACTGGTGCCGTCCATCGTTACGCCAAAACGCACTGCCAAAAGGCTAACTCACACGTCTATCCGACATTTACCAGATTTCGCCATTCCCGACACAGTCGAAGCAGTTCAGATTTCGGACTTTGGCTCAGGTAGCACGGGAGACAGCTTCGCAAGTTAAGGGGGGAGGCTGTTCTTAGACAAACTTTTTTATTTTTCAAGCTATTAAGATGAAAACTTCCAAACAGATGTATTTCAGCATTCTGATTTCAAATATCAATTTAGATTTGGGATATCGCAAGTAGTTCTAATTTCATACAGACTTCATTGTTAAAAGCCTATCCCCAATTTTAAAAAAAATCTGCTTTAATGATGCTTCTAAACTGCACTTCATTGCATTGCTTAGCAACCAGGGAGTGCAATAAAAGTATTCCCATGCTTCTAGCCTTCCTACAACCAATTGTATGAGGGTTCAAACAACAAAGTTTGAACAAACTTCGTCCTCATACAACGAAGTTTGTTCAAACAACGAAGTTTGAACCCTCATACAATTGGTTGTAGGAAGGCTAGAAGCATGGGAATACTTTTATTGCACTCCGTGGTTGTTAAGCAATGCAATGAAGTGCAGTTTAGAAGCATCATTAAAGCAGATTTTTTTTTTAAATTGGGGATAGGCTTTTAACAATGAAATCTGTATGAAATTAGAACTACTTGCGATATCCCAAATCTAAATTGATATTTGAAATCAGAATGCTGAAATACAACTGTTTGGAAGTTTTCATCTCAATAGCTTGAAAAATAAAAAAGTTTTGTCTAAGACCAGCCTCCCCCCTTAACCATCTTTCTCTTTAGAAAGGGGCTCTGACATTTTAGTAGCGAAGCCCCTTAGGGGCTCGGGCTGTCAGCGTCTCCTGTTGCCGTTGTTATCGCCGTTTCATGGAGTGTCGGTACTAAAACACCAGGACACTCGTTTACCTTTTGCCCTAAAACGCTGCGTAACGCGCACTAAACAAACACCGGAACACTCGTTCACGCCTCGCGCTTCAAAGACAGGGGACCGTCACAGCAAAGCTGTACACCTCTACCCCCCCCCAACGGTTTCGTCTCCATTGGTGAAAACGCCAAGAATACACTTATACACTGCATGCTTCGCCCCTCCCCAGGTTTCACGTTAGTGGAGATGGTTCGGGATCTTTTCATCTTTTCCTCGGTATTTTCCCAACCTTCAGATTCGGGGACACGCGTGTTAGCCCTTGCACCAGCTCCTTTATACCACAAACGCACTGTGTTTCCACAGCTCCCACGCACTGCCCCCCCCCCTCCCCCCCTTCCTCTTCCCAATTCAACCCACCTGGATGGCGATGTTGGGCGGGGCCACGCCGTGGTTGAGCAGCTCGTTGATGCTCTCGGGGCCGAAGGAGTCGGGCGGCTGCTGCTGCGTCTGCATGGTCAGCTGCTGCTGCTGCTGCTGGGCCAGCAGCCGCTTCTGCTGCTGCTGCAGGAACATCTTCTGGCGCCGCTCGAGCAGGTTGCGCCGCATCTGCGATGAAGGGGGGCGCCCAGAGCTCAGCTGACGACGACGGCAGGGACCACAAAACACACTCTCTGCCCCACTTCCACGCTCAACGCTCTTATTACTGCTTCAATGCAAGGGAGATATAAATTCCGGGGCTGCATAACAAGCCAAAACTACATCTGGACTACGAGGAGCGTGCACCCTTTCAGAGCACACGCACAAGGCAAATTCTTGTTCGCCCTCTAGCAGGGCGTCGTGTTTGCACTGTGGTTAGCGCACCTGCCAGCTGCTCTGGCAACTCAGGTTCGAATGCCACACAAACGCAATTTACTTTCTCTTTACAGCAGCGCCCGTTTTGGCCGTCACCTTACGCGTTAGATGACCCACCCAAGGCTTTCGCCTTGAAAACAATTACCGAAGAACAAAGCCACCAACCTGTGGAGACACGCCAGCCATGCCGGCCACCGCAGGCGCGTACTGACGCAGGCCCTGCTGCTGCTGCTGCTGCTGCTGCTGTGGCTGCTGCCCGGGCTGCGGCTGCGGCTGCTGGGAAGCCAACCGCAGCCGCTGGGCCGCCGTGTTGCTGTACACCGGAGGAGCCGCCTGGTAGGACGCCGAGGAGCCCGGCGCGCCGTACAGCGAAGCCTGGAAGTGGAACGCCGCCCGCTGTACGCCACCGTCACCGGGCACCAAGGCACAGCTGAGTTCACTCGCTCGTGGCATGTCAACAAAGCACGCTCTTTTTTTTTCAAGCCCCGCCATTTCGTTGCAAGAAAAGAGAAAAAAAAATTGGCTGCATATCTGCTTACTTTGCTGCAAATGTCGTCGAAAGACGACAGCCCTCTGCCCCTTTTGCCACGTAGATACCTCTCCTCTCTCCCACGCTCTCACCCTCTCGTCTAGCTTGTCCCACGATAAAAACGGTGGAGGTTTGCTCAAGCCCATCCAATTTTACTACGTTACTGAAACCTTTCAATACTGTTGGACTTCTTGGAATGCGGCGATGAGGTTACGCTCAGGTGAGAACGCTTTTTGTATTCTTGGATCAAAACGTTGTTTCCAACACGTATTTTTTTTTTTTTTCATTTCCTGTGTTGCAAAAACCAAGCAGTCATGTATTTTTAATAACACGAGCACGGCCAATACCACTTATGAATTGATGTTCTGTCTCGAATATGTTTATTGTTTTCTTTTCGCTCAACAATGTTGGCAAGTAGGAAGTTTCTTTCCGGATTGAGTGGTTAGGAAAAATTTTGCCTCTATAAACCTCTTGCTCAAGTATTCTTGGCCAGACAACTGAATCGAGGGACACAGACCAACAGCCATACATACAGACATCCAAAATTTCCTGCTTTAAAAAGCCCAAGAAAGACTACAGTCTTTAAAATAAGAAGAGCAGAAAGCAAACAGGCACAACTAAGAGATGTAGAGCCACTGCAAACGTTTGACAGTCTTTTTTTTCTCAACTTACATTTCAGGATGCTGTTTGGCAATGTGTTACGAAACAAAAAAACAGATCTTGGGTGAAATTGTACTGGCCACTCAGGGAATTGCACTTTCAGTGAGTTGCAACATTGGCTTTAGAAACGCCAAAAAGGAACCGAATGAATTTCAATGGTCCCTCACGAACTGCTCCTTACGGTAGCTAAAACATCGTTCTTTTTTTTCTTTTTTAGATTTCTGATGCACTGCTTCTGCGCAGTCATGGGCAAACGAAAAACGAGTGCGAAAATATAAACAAAAACATGCAAAATCAGAGAATTTGGCTCGTGGAGATCCCATAACGATGTGGTCGTAATATATTCGGAAAGTCATGTTTACAAATTTTGCTGCAGTTACGAAGTGATGTGACAATCTGACCTGCAAAGAAAGAAACTGCGCTAGTTGCGTGTTTCCGTGTTCATTTTGCATTTCTCCATGACTGTACATGTTCGAACTCCCACACTTGTAAGGAAAACAAGAGAAAAAAGGAAAAACATTACCCAACACCTTCGCGACTGTTACGGTGAATTTTAACACACCAGCTTGACAAAGAACGATCAGAGAGCGAGATATGCTATCACAACCGAGTACAGAAAAGCAAATCCTTCCCACTGAGACCAATTTTACAACAATCTGAGCTAAACTGATTGCCCTCAAATTACACAGTCTACACTTCAGTCTAAGGCATATCATTATCTTTTCAAGTTGGCGTCCCCCTCCCACCCGACAATCTTCTATTAGTGAAGCAAAAGAAAGAAAAGTGCGGTAGGGAGCTCCGGATTAGGGGATTGACAACTGTGCTCAAGCCGTTAGATTGAGATTCTGTCTCTAGTAGTAAACTTCCTCCTCTCTCCATAGCGTGAAAAGACAAGAAAGTACACAACACGAGCACTTCCTCCCTTCATTCCTCATTTTTCGTGCTGAGATCCAGTCCTGATAGCTTAGTTACCTCTGCTTCTATAGGCCACCTCAATGTTTTTTGAGAAGAAATTCAAATCATGAGGGTTCAAATGCACCGGAGCTACACCTAGGCTACGAGGAGTCCTGTAGTGGAGGGCTCCAAACTAAATTAGACCCCCCCGGGGACCTTAACACGTGCACAGAAATCTCGACCCACTGGTGTTTTTGCCTCCGCCCTACCTGCTGCTGCTGTGGCTGCGGCTGGTGCGGCGGCAGGGGTGGGGGTGGGTGGGGCTGCGTCTCGAAGCTCATGAGCTGCTGCTGGATGGCGCTGATGGCCATCTTCTCGTTCAGGTCCAGCCCCTGCTGCCCCGATGACTGCTGGTGCGAGGAGGGCGCCCCCTGCTGGGCCCCCTGCTGGGTCGGGTTCTCCAGCATTTCGTCCAGCAACCGCAGCAGCACCGTCTCCTCCGAGGTGGTAGACTCCACACCGGGCTGCAGCTCCTGCTGCAGGCTCCACACCTGACCGAAACACGAGCAGAAATAGTCACGACAGCACTCGCCACAAGGGTAAAGAAACGTCGGGGGAAAGAAACGCCTCCGAAAGGTCTGGCTACCAATTTACTACTCGATTATAGTTAGAGCCCCTAGCTTTCCGCGATTCCGCAATTCCGCGATCGCGGAATTAAAGTTTTCTCGCGGAAATCAATATAAAAACGTTAAAAGTGTGGTGCCACGTCCCCAAAACAATAGATTCAGTGAAATGTGGCGGTAAAGTGGTATTTTCTATTAGTAATGGCAAAATGGTTTTTATTATTTGTCTGCAACGTTTTTACCGATGAAATTTTAAATTTGCATCTGCGTATTCCTACCTTATCAAATAATAAAAATGAATAGGTGGCGCAGCCTCTACCCGAATCAAGGGGCTTAGCCATAGCCACAGAAAGAGAACATTGCACTCGATGAGGCCCGTCAGATTGCAAACAACCCACCGCAGTGGCTCAGTGGCTAAGGCGATGCGCTCCTGAGCACAAGGTCGCGGGTTCTATTCCCGGCCGCGGTGGCCGCTTTTCTGATTGAGGCGGTAAGCAAAAACGCCCGTGTGTACGAGATTTCGGCGCACGTTGAAGATCCCCAGGTGGTCAAAATTAATCCGGAGCCCTCCACTACTGCGCGCCTCATCGTCTGCGTTGCGTCGGCGTGTTAAACTCTATAATCAATCCGATTGCAAACAAAATGAAGTGTGCAATGAATAAAGTGGCTAGTAAGGCGCTAGCATACTTGAAGAATGACACTTCGAAGTTCTTCAAGAGTGCGAGGTGCTTGGATTCCCTGCAAGTTGGGTGTCTCTCAGGGAAGAGGTCAGATTGGGGCTGTTCCTGGACTTGGGGAAGAATCCCTAGCCCTGGCTGCTGAATGGCAAGTGTACCTGAAGTCTTCTTAAGACCTCAAGTCTAGTGACAGGGACTTGGCACTATTTCTTTCTAAACAAGAAAAGCCAGGTGAATATTTCGATATTCTGGCTTTCTGGGCTGGGACGGAACACCTGACTGCCCTTAAATGCCTGTCAGTGCCAATCAACTCTGTTGAAGCAGAAAGGTCACTCAGTCGCTACGGTGACATCGTGTATAACAAGCACCATTCTCTTGGTGAAGAAAGCACAAAGCTTCACCAGATGCACAGCCACAACAGCTTCCTTCAGTTGTAAATGAAATCTAGCATGTTGGGAGTCTGAAGTGTCTAATAAATGAACTGTTGCATGTACCTTATGCCTTTTCAATGTTGTCGCGGAATTTTGCAGATTCCCCTATCTAGAATCGCAGAATTTGAAATGTTCCGCCACAAAAAGTAAGGGGCTCTAATTATAGTGCACCCTCGAATCTAACGCACACCCGATTTTAAACGACCAGAAAAAAAAGTGCAAAAGTGCCGTTTATGGGTGCCGCCAGACCTTTGTTTGTCATCATGCTAGGACAGCCCCTTGGTCATTCTCGAATCATAATATGCTCTACACATTACATCACGCAGCACCTTCCAACTCAGGTCACGAAAATTCGCAATAGAAAACATTACACGAGAGGCTGCCATGGAGCAGCACCAATCTTTTCAGCTGCAAATAAAGGGGGCGCAAGCTGCACGGCGCTATACTAACTGCACTTTCTCCTTCCACGAGAAAAAATGGTGCCACTAAATGGAGGCTTAGGCAAAGCAGGGTCACTTGCCACATGCAAGCGCGTTTTACTCCTTTTCTTCTTTTTCACTGGCATAGAAAGCACACATCACCGAGACACTTTCCAACGTACGCCACGAAAGCTAAACAGGCAGGTTACAGCCCTTTCCTCGACTTCTTTGCAAACCGGCAGAGAGGCAAGAAGGCAGCGGCCACTCACGTCCTCTAACACTTGCGAGAGGAACTGGTCGGACGAGCCCAGGCCCGCGACCGAGAGCGCGGAGGAGGAGTTGACGGCGTTGACGATGCCCGGCGGGATGCGGGAGTCGTTGAGCAGCTGCGAGAGGACCTCGCTGGGGCCCGAGGCGGCGAAACCGCTGCTCACGCCCGCGTGCGACAGGTACGACGGCTGCTGCTGCTGCTGAAGCTGAACGCCCCTCCGCGTCGAGTCGCTGTTCATGAGGATCTTGCTGAGGAAGCCCTGCTGCTGCTGCTGCTGCTGAATCAGGCCACCACCACCGAAAGAACGCTGCTGCTGCAGCGTCATGGCACTGGACTCTGTGCAATGGGGAGGGAGAGAGAGGGGAAGGAACTTCAGGCTTTTTCAGGCACTTTTCAAGGGTCTGCTAGCTTGTCTTTTTTCTTTTTTTTTTTTTCTTTCTTCGTGAGGGGGGTTTAACCCTTTGATGCCCAGTGTTGCTCAGGAGCAACAATCGAAAAAAATTTTTACCCATCTGCCCATGTGGCTAAAAGTGAAGCTTGGCTGACAACGTAAATGACAAAGTTGCTTGTCGAAAGATCAAGGTTGAGAAGTAGGGGGCTGAGAGGAAGGTGGGCATACGTGAATTCACTGGCAAAGAATGGATCTGGATGACAATGGGTGGGAGGGGGAGGCTAGAAGGAAGTCTACGGGAGACAATTTGACCCTGATAATGATGAACCCCCTTAGGTCGGTCCAGCAGGCCTAATTTTTTTTACCCAGCATGGTTATGAACAGCAATGGAAACACAGAAAGGAAACAGCACTGAAGCGTGTGACTTTTAGGGTTATTTCCTTGAACACTAAAGGTAACATCGCATAAAGCTTGCAGAATTACGACAAAATGCTTTTCATTCCTCTCCGTATTATTGGACAGGGGCTACGATTACGGAAGATGCAGCAAGAGCACTGCAACGTAATGATTCTGGCACAGAATCACTCGTCAGGAAGTAGACTAGCATCAAGCTGAACCACTGCACTGCTGCTTTAGTCTTGAAAAGCCACTTCTTACAGACCACCAAAGGTACCAAAAACAAAAAAACTACACCTTGTTCCACTTTGTGCTGCAGGCATGCACCAATGATGAGAGAACGGACACCGTGATGTCAGCCAATGAAAGTGGCAGATGCACGGACAAATGGTCTTTTTTAATTTGGCTGTCCAGAGCAGTTTCAAGCACTCTCTCAGCAGTCTAAAACTGCTTTCACATTAAAAATTCATTCGGAAAGCAAAACACAGATTTGGTTTGGAGCATTTCTGCTGCAAGTCCATCCATGATGACAAATACCAAGAGACCTAAATGTACATACGCCACCCCACAATGTATGCGCAGACTGGGTGAAAGCAGACAACACGAACGGCTGCCCCTAAGGCTGTGTTCTCTCCCCGCTGCTGTTACCTCTTTCACCCTTCGAAGCTTCCGCAGCTCAAAGCGGGATAGCAAAGCATGTTCGAAGGCGCACCTTGCGGGCCCAGAGACAGCAGAGAGGGGGGCCTCCCGGGCGGCTGCTGCTGCTTCATCAGGCCACCCCCCGCCTGCTGCTGTTGCTGCTGCTGAAGAAGTCCTCCGGCGGTGGCGGAGGTGGGGGTGTGGATGAGCTTCTTCTCGAGGTTCTTGGGCAGCCGCTCCTGCGGCAGCTGGGACACGATGGAGTTGGCGATGGACGTCGGCACCGAGGGCACCGGCCGTGGGGTTTGCGCCAGCATCGACGCCAGCATCGGGTTCTGGCCCGCCAGGTGAGCCTGTGTAGCACGGGGTCAAAGGTCGCGGAATCAAGACGAGAACCACAGCTATTTGACTGCAGTTTCCATAAATCCTGCCGCATTCTTGCGGCACTGATTAAACCCCGCTTTATAAAACTGCTCCAGCACATCAGAAGTTCGCAAGGCCCTCCCTGCCTTGTTCAACACTGCTTCACCTTTTCTGAAAACTTGCAACAAATTTCAGGTGCAGGCAAAGTAGAATTATCCAATAACATGTTTTGTTCAAACCCACTCCTAGAAAATTGAATAAAGCACCTGGCAAAAAACCTCTTAATAATCCCATTTCTCTCCAAAAGCTGGAAAAAAGTTTTTCACCAACTGAATCGACCTGATAGCAGTGCAGCACTCCCCCAAAGCAACGCTTCCAAAGCTCTTGCCAAAGAAACAGGCAAAGCATGCGCACACACTTCTGCGGGATGTCTGTTCTCAAGGCCCCCAAAATAAAGAACTAAATTAAAGGGTCATTGAAGTGAGCCGATTTTCTGGCAGAGCTAAATTTAGCGGACCGCTAGCAAATTTAACCTGCACAACACGAGCACAAATAAAAAGTCAATGCTAACGACGAAACAGGTGAAAGTAAGAAGTTAAAACGCCAAAACAGCGCGAAACCACATTTATGGCCACTGATACGTCATTGAAGTAAACAAAAGCCCTAGACGTCCACCAAATAGTCAGTTAATGAATTACACACATGGAGCTGCACAATGCAGCTACAAATACAACTTCAACCAACTCACTTCAGTGTCCCTTAATTAGTGATCTCCATGATCCCTGCATTATTACGGCTAGTACTCTCCTAGGGGTCGGCAGGGCTTGAAGCAAAGCTCGCGTGGGCAAGCACAACTCAAAAGGAAAGCTGAGGCCATTAGCGCTGCCATAAAAAAACACCGTTTGCAATCAGGAGTGCAGGGAAGCACAAAGTCCACTAACTGCATTCCAGCCTGGGCAAAGCTTGTTAATTTCAGAGAAGCTGAACCGATTCCTCACACACCCTTGTTGAACCTGCTACTGCTTCGCCTGAGTAGACGACCATAGTCCAGCTCCATCCCTTCAAAACCCATTCAAATGGATGAAGCAAACTTCACCGTGGCCCGGATGACTAAATACTAAATCTGCGCTGACAAAAACTCCCTCCTTTAAGCACTTACATTGACTTCCCTACAAAGACTGATCCCAGAAGCCAGAGGCTTCAAAACAATTTAAACTGCTCAACAGAACAGGCAACGGTTTGATTCCCAACGAAAGAAAGCCTCTGAAACTGGAAGTATTGCTCGTTTACTCTATATTTACTCCATTACTCCAATTACTCCACATTTAAAGTAGCCTTCAACTCCCGCCAATCTCACGACCTCGTTCCTAGCACAAAGTGAAGGTTCAGGCAACGAAAGCCTCTGAAACTGGAAGTATTGCTCGTTTACTCTATATTTACTCCATTACTCCAATTACTCCACATTTAAAGTAGCCTTAAACTCTCACCAATCTCGCAACCTCGTTCCTAGCACAAAGCAAAGGTTCAGGCAATGAAAGCCTCTGAAACTGGAAGTATTGCTCGTTTGCTCCATATTTACTCCATTACTCCAATTACTCCACATTTAAAGTAGCCTTCAACTCCCACCAATCTCACGACCTCGTTCCTAGCACAGAGTGAAGGTTCGGGCAATGTCAGAATCCTTTCTTCAAACTGCCAGCGGGCAACTCTGCGATGCTGTTTGCGTGAACGGTGCTACAGGTTGACTTCCGTGGGTGTCACAAAACACACACAAGACACAGAACGGGGGAATCCAAGTGCCGGCAACGGCACCTCAGAGGGACACCAGGACAGAGATGGGAGGGAGGAGGGACAACGACAAGAAAGGAGGGCCAGACAAACAACAACAAAAGAGGAGCTACGAACAAGGGGAGGAGAGAAGAAAAAAAGAGAGGAGGGGAAGGTGGAGGGGGGCCTCAGCTGCCCATTTACCTTAATCTCAGGGCTAAAGGGCATGGCGCTTGCACCCTAATCAGGAACCACGGCGAGGGGGGAAAGAAGGAACAAAAAAATTAAGCAGGCGGAGGGCGGGCGGGGCACAACAGTCAGTCACCGTGAACGCACGATGAAACACAAACGCGCAAACACAACTCTGGCACCATCACCCACAACAACAAACACAGCAGCACTGAGGGGATAAACAATTAGCACCCACTGCGTCTCGTCTGCCCAGTCCCAAATTTTGCCCCACTTCTTTTCGTTGCCACGTCAAGTTGAGCGCTTTTCACTGAAGTGGATTCATTGTGACGTTAAGACCTTGACACGTGACCAAGAGCTAACGAATTTACTCTAGCGGCCCCCGCGAATGCGGAATTTGTGGCTTAGCTTCGTTCATGAATGAATTGAAGTTCAAGAATAGAAGCACGCTTGCAGGAGAGTTGGCAAGCTTTCTCTTGAACCTCTTCTTAGAAACCTCTCCAAACAACAGCTTAACCAAGAAATCCTACTCAAATTTTGGGGTTTGACACACTGAACCTACACCTCGGCCACACTGAGGCTACACCGGGGCATGCAGTGGCAAAGGGTTCCGGATTGATTTTGACCCCGTTGGGGATCTTAAACAGGCGCCAGAATCTCGATACACAGGCGTATTCATTTTTCACTTCCATCGCAAAAACGGCCACCACAGCTGGGATCTCGAACTTGCGCCCCTGGGCCTAAGCCACCCAGCCAGCATGGCGGGTAGAACCCACACCCTCAGCCAAACAAGTCTGATGCAAAGTGAAAAATCTTGCAATAATAACCCGGGTGGTAGGTATGCCAAAAACAAAGAGCATAAGCAAGCAATTGCACAAACTCAAGCTAGCCGTGTGCGCATCAGTGCTTGCCATGCAAAAAAAAAACAGCAGAGGCAGCTTCGTTTCAGCAGACCGTATAAAAAAAGCTTATTCCAGCACGCATCGACAAGCTGCCTCAAAGCGGAAACCCATTTGGGATTTTGTCGACACAAAGCACGCTAGCTGATCAAAGTGACGGCGGCATCCACTCACAATCTTGACAGTGTTCTCCAGAAACCAAGGAGGGAGAGAACTATAGGATAGAGCGTCACGTATGAATCTTAAAGCCTAGCCGTAAAAATAAGCAGAATTCAAGAGAACTGTCCCCCAGTCACTGATTCTACCATTTTTCCACTCTCCTTCCAATAGTTTTCTCTACGTCTAACAAAACAGGCAGGCCTTTGTACCCCCAAAACTAAAAGAAATAATAAAAAGTTTCAACCCAAGAACAACCCAAAGGGAAATAAACTCGTGGCTTTTTGCATACGCTTGTTTTGTAACCGCACCTCTTATGTAATGTACTATCGGCGTAACCCCACCTCTTATGTAATGTACTATCAGCGTCAAATGAAACGCGAACACGAAAATATGAACCAGAATGTGCAAAATTGAAAAATACCGTTCGTAGAGTTCATATAATGGCATACTGGTATGTTTGGAAATCCACTTTTCCCAACCTTGTTTTTGCAACTAATCCACGCATCCTTTTGGCTTGCATGGAAAGAAATCGCGCTATTTGCGAGTTCAGGTTCATATTTTCGTGTTCGCGTTTCATATGATGCCGATAGTACCTTATGAAATGAAATGAAATGTGAGCCGTGAAGAGACCGAAAAGCTTGCCGCGCGTGTCGCAACACCTCACCTGGATGATCATTCCGGAGGGCAAGCGGTGGCAGTAGAGGTGAGCGCTTTGGGCGGGGATCTTTTGGAAACTCATACGGGCAATCTTTGGGGAGGGGCAGCGTGGGGGGAGGGAAGCCATGGGAGGAGGGGGGCAACAGAAAAGCACACACACCACGTGAACAAGGCCCCAGGGGGGAGAAAAAGCAGGCTCCAACAGGGGGAGGCAAAACAAAACCACCAATCGGAAAAAACGGGGGAGGAGGCATGCGAGGGAGGCGGCAGCAGCGATGCCGAGTGAGCCGTGATTTAAGGGGTGAAAAATGGTGCAATGACGACAGTCGGAGCCCACTTTTAACGGACGGAGACAGAGCGTGGACAATACCCCGTACGCAAAAAATGATAATAATAATAATAATAAATAAATAACAGCAGTGAGCTAAAGTAGGCATTACGACCTGATGCTCTTCCAAAACTCTTGCCTTTGCCTCTCAGTTGGATGACGGACCTCATAATGTGCCAGAACTCGGCATAAATAGAAACACTGCCGTTCATTAAAATTCCCAATCCCGAAGCCTGGTCTACCTATCATGGATTGACAGTGCCTTTAGGGTAAAGTAAACAGGGGCGACAGTTGTTTGCAGGCATCTACGACTTCAGCGGCAACTGCGGCAGCCTGATGTTTCGGCACACCACGGAAATAACATAGCTCGACGATTTAGCCACTGGCTGCCGTCGTTATAAGTGGGCACCAACAATGAATGAAACCAACCCTCGGGAAGCAACCAGCATAGGAGTTGACACGCACACCAAGTACCCCAGCTTTCGCACACACACCACACTTTTGCTCTAGGGACACGACTGCAAGTGAGTCAACTACTGTCTATGGGGGGAAGGTGTGTGCATTGGAAAGCAGCAGCGGTGACAGTGCGTAGCTATACCCAGCTTATTTATGATAGGGGGAAAATCCACAGATGCTCTACTGTGCACCAGAAAGAGACTCGGGCAAGTTTGCTCCTGATCCCCCCCCCCCAAGCCCGACTAAACTTGTTTGCAAACTACAACCCCCCTTCTGTACAAAAACGTCGAGTTCTTCAAATGGAGACACTGCAAAAAGCCAGTTTGTTTTTAGGTGTCTCGGCTCATAGTGAGCCTGCAGCCAAACAAAATCCTTTCGAGACCGGTGCAGCAGCCTAAAGCATCAATCTATAGTGCAAAAATGGCGCTCGTAGTTCAAGTCCTGACTGCAGAGAATCCCTTAGTGATCACTTCCTTTACCTTGTACCCGTGCTTTTTACCCCTTACGAGTGTCCCTATCCTACCCTGGAGTGGGCAATATATCCCCCAGTTACACCATTAGAGTTTACACTCCCCCGTTCTAAGCCTTGCCCCTCGCCAAACCAGCACACGCCAGGGTTAAAGCACCACCACCCACCAAGCAGCGACCCGAAGAGAGCCCTCAGAACTCGACACACACAGGCCCCGCACAAGAGGAAAAAGAGGACAGGGGTGACCAATTCACTCTCTTCACGGGAGAGTCTCGGTCGGGGCTCACCGTGTGAGGCCGCACGCCGGTCGTGTTGGCGCGCTTGGGTGCCTGGTCCGCTTCGGGCCCGTCCTCCAGGCTCTTGCGCTTGGATCCCCCTTCCTCCGCACCCTCGGGCTGGCCACACAGACAGAAAAGGGGGGAAGGTCAGCAACCGACCAGTCACCGCAACGCTCGAGACAGCAGCGCGGCAAGTTCGGCCTCAGTATAGTAATACAACATAGCGACCGAGTTCTATCGATGAACTCCATCGCTTGAAAACTGCTGGCACTTGGCCCACCGCGGCAGCAGTTTCGATGCTACTGTTGGCTATGGTACACCGCAGGGCGTCGTTTTATCGTCACTTCTCTTCTTGAATTAAAGAAAAACAATAATAAATGTTCTCATCCCCTTCAGCTTCTGTAAAAGCCTTAGCAATAATGTGCAACTAACTTGACCGGCATGACGCAAGTCCTTTCTTCTGCGGCTCAGGCAAGAAATTACCACTTCAAAACCAACAAGCCCACACTATGCGAGGCAAGAAAGACACACAGCAGCCCTACAAAGCCCTACAAAATTCCCTACAAAGTGCAAAACTAGCTTTGTAGTTTAGTCCAAAACATTAAACACACCCAGCAGAAAAGAAAAAAAAAACATATTTGCTAAGAACACAGGTGTACAAAACCCCACAGCCTGCCACCCCACTAACCTTTCCCCATCCATGACACTAAAACCCGTGTCAAAAAACTCCTGTAGTGATGCATTCGCCATCAGTACTAAAAGGTCCAAAATAGTGCAGAATGACACATCATGCTTGACCAAGAGAAACAAATGTTATATTAAATGCCTGTCTTGAACTTAAAACACAAAGGTCCTTTCTGTCCCTTCACGTCGCCTCAAAAGCACTTCTTCAAATGCACTGCAGACAAATATTTTTTACTCCACACGTGCAAAACAAAAGCTCCACATTCTCGCAAAATGCAACCATCAAAACAAATGCAGCCTACAAAAGGCCAACGACGACTTTGCCTAAACTCAAACGCACAACAAAAAACAAATACAACTACAAAAGACACCAAAGTAAGAAACGGCGATCGGTCGACGGGCAAGACAAAAAGCTTCCAGACAAAAACGCTAAGGAGACAGAACACAAGGAAAGAAAACATGATGCAGTGCTAATGTTCACACCAGCATCATTCACAGCGCAACACAACTGTCGAAGAACACTGAGACAAACGATAAATCAGCAGCAATTGCAAGGCTAAAACAAGAAGGCACAAGCATTAGTCCCCCCACATTTGGCGCAACACTCGCTTTTAAGCTGAAGAGAATCGCAAGCAGTACGCAGCAGAGAAACAAGACCAGGCAATAAGCAAAACTGTGCAAAAACAAGGCATGCGAAAAAACACAAAACCAAAGTGTACACATCACTCGTGTCTCGGCACGAGTAAAATTTCACCCCATGCAACACTGACAGCACTAAGTGTTCCTGGATTGTAGCAGGGAGCTTTCACTTTTCTTATGGCCACGCCATCGATGGTGCGAGCAAATGTCCGCAACAAACCGACTCATTCCAAAAAAAAAAAAAGAAGAAGGAAAGAAATACACCGTGCATTAGTGATAAGGATGGTTTTTTATTGCACAAACAAGAAGGTACGAAATCTCTAATCAGTTTCTAACACTGCCAAAAGACCTAGCGGGGGTCAATCACCATGCAAGCTTCATGCCTGGCGAGCAGCTGTCCGGTCTAATCCCAGAACTCACTGCTCCAGGAGTACAACCCCTACGGGCCAACGCTCCGAAACATTAGAGAATGAAGCGCGCACAAAACATCCCAGCAAGCATGAGTAAACTTTCCCAGACTAAACTATGCGACAGCTCAAACTTCAGGCGACTAACGTAGCGTAGTTTCTCTCTGCTCAGGCTTTAGATACGACACGCAGAGCACTTCCAAGAACGGGCACACAATGAATGGGACTTGGACCGGGAAACAGAGTTGGCCCCGGCAGCGATGTCGCAGCGGTCATCTCTTAGGGAATCAAGGGACGCAGCAAAAAAGGAAACGTTATAGCAAAATTTCAGCTCTAAGTAGTAAACGCTGCTGCTCCCCTCGGGTGGTGGGAAACCTGCTTCTTCCTTCGAAGATGGCCCAGTACGCTACTACTGCTTAGTGTATATACAGCAGTAGCCCAAGCAGTGTGTTCCAACAGTTAAACTGCATTACATCCTACAATCGATTGATTGATTGATTAAAGGAGCCATGAAGACAAAATACAAGATGGGTTTATTAAAAAGACTGCTTAGTCCCGATAACAACGATACCAATATCATCGCAATCCTCGAACAAATAACGGAGATATTAAAGAAAACGTGTGAAGCAGTCGCGACCCCCTAGCCAATATCCCGCAACTTTTCTATGACGTCACGCAACCTTGTTTGTGCGATTGGCGGCCGCCTAACTGACCTGTCACAACGACACGTGACTGGACGTCTGTAATGGGGCCTCTAGTTCCATTTGACCGCATCACTTGAATGCTAACGTGCAGTTAACGCATGACGTCATTCTTGCCCGTATTACGTCATTCTTGCTCATAACACGTCACTGTGGCGCAAAATTCGAAAGTTTTTAAATACTTCTTGCTTTTTTTTTGTTAAAAAAACATCTTTTGTGGCTGTAATGGAGCTGAGTGAGATACTGAATCCTAGTTCTTTCAAACTAAACGAAGTTGTATTTTCTCTT
Organism: Haemaphysalis longicornis; assembly: GCF_048455015.1. Lineage (NCBI taxonomy): Eukaryota > Metazoa > Arthropoda > Arachnida > Ixodida > Ixodidae > Haemaphysalis > Haemaphysalis longicornis. The sequence continues at coordinate 164,570,146 of NW_027526335.1, forward strand.
CATGGCTCCTAACGTGCCGACGCAGCGCAGGCGATGAGACGCGCTGTAGCGGAAAGCTCCGAATTAATTTTGACCACCTGGGGATCTTTGACGTGCGCTGAAATCTCGTACACACGGGCGTTTTTGCTTTCCGCCTACATGCTACAATCAAACAGCTTTCCCACCATGCAACTAAAATTTACAGCGCCCCTTCTACTAACGACATACAGCCACCCAAGAGCAAGGTTTCCCCTTGTCTCAGAAATGAGGCACTGCACTGCACATTAGGCTTGGCTTCCCTCAGGGTTATCTAAGCTCTTCCGAGCAATTCCCCCCAACATACATTAGTCCCTACCCACCCCCCTCACCTCATCCACTTGTTGTTGTCCGCCCGAGTAGACAAAACACGCCAAGTCGCAATGTACTCAGCAATGCCAACCAACACTTTCGCAGTGCTTGAAGACTAGCTCAGAGAGAAAAAAAAATGACAGATTCTCACACAAAAATAAAAAAATACCCAAAGGCACGTTCCTCTACGGAGCTGCTTTAGAATGTGCATGAGCCCCAAGTCAAAATCGAGAGGGCAATTACAGAATACAAGGACGGGGCAGCAGGAGCTGTCTTTCACTAAAATGCCCCGTATATCTTTAACTTTATCGTATAATTTCGGATACCCTGTATACTGTAGGATCCAGTATGCCCCGTATACTGTATGATCCCGCACACCTGATACAATTTTCGACAGGCTACCCATGTTCACCCACACAGATCAGCCCTTCCCCTGACGTGCTGCCCACAGGGACAAAAAGAGGGCGAGCGAGAGAGAGACCGCTGCGAGCATGCCCAGCCCAGGAAGGGGGTGGTTGCGGGGGGGGCGGGGGCGTGGGAGGGGGTTACCTTGTCAGGCGACTCGGCCTTGAGCAGCTGCTGAATGAGTAGGTCCTGCGACCTGCGGAAACTCTTGTCCCCACTGTCCTCGCTATTCAGCAACTGCGAGCAGACACACGCCGCCCCCCCACTCATTCACTGGGCCCCCGCAGCAGCAGGAGCAGCAAGGGGGCGTGGGGAGCGGGGCCCACACTTTGTGGGGGCGAGGGAGGGGCACACAGGCACCCCCCGTTCAACCCCTCAACTTGGCAAACTGTGGGTGCCGCCGTGGGCTTATGCAACCAGGAGGCAATACAAGCGTCACTGAACACTGTCCGGCCACCAGAAGGAAAACGCAACTCGATGTCCGCCATTGGCTCGTGGAACCACTGCAGCTTCAGCCCCTCTGTCACCTATTGCATAAACACCACTGCTGACTTTCAAATGAAACAGTGGAAGGGGGGGGGGGGGGATTTCGGACGTCTTTTGCGTTTCGACAGTTCGCCACTGCAACTGCTTAAAAAAAGGAAACTTTGAAACCCAGCAAGCACTTAAGGGGGACTCCTCTGTTAAAATTCCTATGGGACATCCTGTTAACATTCCTACAGAACATCCTATGGGACATCCCTGCTAACATTCCTTCATGACCCACGATATTAAAAACCATTGCTCCCTGAATTATAAAAGTACATATACATGTGCAAAATGGCCTAGTTTGCATATTTAGATGTATGTCACTTCTGAACTAAAATAAAAAAAGTACAACTCTCGCATGGAAGACTGCTAGCGCCATCTAATGAAAACTAGATAAGCTAAAATGCATTTGTGGTAGCGCCATCTAATGAAAACTAGATAAGCTAAAATGCATTTGTGGTTTATTTCTTATTTCAGCAAACATGGGCTATAGTTCTAAAAGAAACGCCGTTAGGAATATTTCGATGTATTTGTAAAACTTTTCATATTGGCGCACGATGGTTTTTATGCCTGTGGGTCATGAAGTGGTACGGCCCATAGGAACATGGTCAGGTGAGTCCCCCTGCTACTAGCTGCGAGAGTGCTTTCATCCATGCAAATTCGGCCTGAAAACATTGCTTGTTCACTGATGTAGCGCATAAACATGGAAACTGAGCGCCCCTTGCAATGGCTGCCTACAAGCACCTGCTGTTTTGATCCCATCGACAATCAGACTGAAACTGCGATACACGAAATCTTCACGGATTGCAACACAAATTTCCAAATTGAATACCGACTCCGCGGCATTTTTTGTACTCTGATCCCCGAATGTCAAAGGGCTTCACAGAACCAGAAGCATCTGTGTCCAAAGAAAGAAGCAACCCTTGTGGGTGCTGGAATAGCATGGAAGCAAACATGCTTAACTCCGGCAACACTAGTATGACAAGAAGAACGCTCAATTTGACATCCTTATTTTCAGCTTTCGTCGCCAACAACCTGTAAGGCTTGGGGGTTGTTTCAGGCTAGTACCTGGCGTTTTCCTATGACACGCTAGCACGACACTTTCTTTCATTACGTTTCAAGTGCGAGTGTTTACTAGCCACAAAAAGAGTCAAATGGGAGTCGGCATACATAGAGAGTAACCTTTTTGCACAAGGCAGTAACAAAGGAGTTGCACCAAGGGAGTAACAAGGGAGTTGCACCAGCACTAGTCGCTACGAAGGGTTAACACAGCCTTATCGCAATATTGCCCTCCATTCCCAGCCTTTAGCCGGCTTCCTTTTCGCCGACATCATAAAGCTAGAGCAAACGTTCCAGGTTGCCTTGCTTTCTCTCATTACGTTTGTGCATATTTCATTTCCATAATTATTCTGCGCCCGTATTTTTTTTTTCCACTCCACTTCAAAAGTTTCATGCACGGATAGTGGTGCCATGCTGACTGCATGATGCACAAGAAAGCTTCGTGGCGCTTGCCCAGTCTCTTGCCACCACTTTCCTATTGCAATAACTCCAAGCATAACACTTTTAGCTTGAAAATGCACAACCATGACGGCCCTTACCCATTTAACAATGACATGAGCCCCTCAGTTTGCCAAGTTGAGGAGAGACAGAACGTAGGCGCACCACGACTCCGGAAATTGACCTTAACAAACCCCACACTATTATTTTTTCAGATGAAACAAACAAGGTTGCAGCTGCCACTTCAGGGTTGAGCACAAGATGTACACAGTGCGTTGCATCACCCCTGTAACAAACTTTGAGCAGTCATTCCTTTCCGCCGTTAGTGTGCTCACTCAGCCGTGTTCAAACACCCCATAAGATCGCGATTGTCCTTTTTCCCGAAAGAACGGTTGAAACAAAAGGGAAAAAAAATGGAGTAACCCAAGCTTGCCCTTATGATGCAAGAGTGCATGAGCGTCATTTCTCGCCAAGTAATGTGCTGGTGGGTTTAGTTAAGTCGAGCATCTGTCCTAAGACACGCAATTTCCCCTGCGTCTATCACTACCTCTCACCTATACTGTGACTAAGTGCATTGGCCGACCGCCATTGTTTAGGTCAATATTCAGGCTTAATACCGTTGGGTTACATTCATGTTGAAACTAACGATGCACCAAGCGAAGCCAAACTCCTTGCACCTAATGTCAGTCTGTTGCATAACCCTAGTACCCCTTCCCTCCGCTGAAGCAGCAGTTTGGCTGGCTTACATATTGACCTTTCCACCATCACTCTTTTTTCTTCAGCCAGGTGAGTCGCTGCCAATGGGGCATCAGAGGTTGGTGCATACTTGTGTTCACAGCAAACAATAATTTTGACGAGGTTCCTGGCCTCACTTTGTGGCCACACGGACCTGGGAACGTGTCTTTCACCAACTGAGCGAAGTAACACGCAAGCGATGCTCATGCAATACAATAAATACTTTTGAGTACGCTTAGCTTTAATACCATGCTTTGTTAAATCAACAGGAAGTAACAGCTGCCCAAAATTCATTGCAATATCCAGAGATGTCCAGTTCATCAACCCGACCCAATACCACAAAACTGGCATGACGGGACTGGTAATGCATGCAGTAATTTAGCCCCCACTCGCTTTCAATCCCCGCGTAGCACCTAGTATTCTTGCCCTTGCGTTCCCCAAATGAAGTGGCTTGTTCAGTACACTCAAGCTGCCTTACAGACACAGTCCCACACTAAAAAATGTGGGAAGGCAATCGTCCAAGCGTAAAGCAAAAGGGACAACACGCATGCAGACCAATTTAATGGTCAAATGCAGCCACCTCCGTTTCAAAACTGCACCAGTCGCGCCATGGACAAGTGCGGTGCAAGCGAATGCTTGCCATTCACAAAACACACTAGAGGCATCACAGTACATGCTTCGCGGCGCAATCCATCATGCAGGAAGCTCAATTTCAGGCAACATACCAAGCACAGTGCATGTCAACATCAGGAAATGTCTCGCACTACTGTTGCACCAAATGATTGAACGAACGACAAATTCGGAGAAAACTAAAATTTCACTACGCTTAGACAGTGGCAAGTGAGAAGTGCGAAAACGCTATTGAAGCAGTTTTTGTCCATGAGCCGGCTAGCTTTTATTCTGAATAAACAGACTTTTGGCCAACAATGCAATAGCCTGGTGTGGCCTCGAGACAACGGAAGGACCAGAATGGGCCGCGCACAATGCAATTCAGCTTGCACTCAGACTACACTCTATGATAAACACTAGAAAGCATCACAAGAGCTACGGTGCAGGGGCAGACAAGCGTTCATGCGACGAACTTCATAACAAACACAAACAATACTTTAAGCATTGAGACCAGCACATAGCAAAACAGGTCACGCATGCGCAACTAATGCGTACAGACACACACACACAAAACAAAACAGCGCTGAAGTCACGGTTCGCCGGGTTCCACTGAATTTAGCCAATGCTTTGTGCAGGGCTAACCTAAGCAGAGGTCGGCGGACTCACTCATGAGTCCACTCACTCACTCATTTAGACTCAAACTCACGCATGAGTTTGAGTGAGCGCGAGGCTAGTGTGGCATGGCGAGTTTGAGCTCGAGTGAGTTTGAGCCGAGTGAGCCCAACTGAGTTTGAGTCCGATTGAGTTTGAGTACGCCTGAGACCTAGCGAGTTCCGAGTACATTTTGAGTTTGAGTACATTCTGAGTTTTGAGTACATTTTGAGTTTGAGTACATTTTGAGTGAGTACATTTTGAGTGAGTACATTTTGAGTTTTGAGTCCAAGTTTTGCACTCAATGTGAGTTTGAGTTTGAGTGAGCGCAGATGTGCTGCTCAGCATTGAATCCGAGTTTGAGTGAGTGGTGATTCGAAAAAAAAAAAATTGCGAGTGAGTTTGAGTGAGCCGTGCTAACTTTGCCGAGGTATGAACCTAAGCGACCACTGTTCTGAGTCTTTCTCGCACAACCAAGAAAAATTTCTACTTTTCGGCGCCGGGGTTGTGAACCAGAACATCGGCAGCGGTCTCACAATGCAGTGGGCAGTTGGGAGCCGATGAAGCTTAGGACCTTGGCAAACCCGCCAGTATGACGCAGCAGCAGGTGCAACAGGCCTGTACCACAGCACACATTCACAGGTACGTTGAGTCTGCCCACTACGATTGCAAGCTTTGAGGCTCGATGACCATGCAGTGGCACAAGAGAAGAGAATGCAGTGGAAACGTCGCCGGCTGTCCCAGACGCATGCCGACAATGTTACACGATGGAGCCAGCTACACACATTCATCCTGGGTCGTTCTGTGCACATGCAGGCAGAGTGGACTGTACACTTTGCAGAGTTGTCTGCACACTCTCCAAAGGAGGGGTGAACTGTGCGCTCCTAAACGGGAGTCAACTGCACTCTCAAAAAGGAGTTGTCTGCACATTTTTGAAAGGGTGTCAACTGTACTATCTCTAAATTGTAAAAAGATGTGCGCCCTTTTTGTCTATAACACCCTTACACACCACCAAAAAACACACAAAAAAAAGAACTGTTCGAAAGGGTGTATTCTTACACGAAGTTGTTTCCTAGTGATGGGCGAATATTCGGTGTTGTTGAATATTCGATCGCATTGCTTTATACTCGTTATTCGCTTTGATCCGAAGGCAGGTATACGACATTTTCACATTGTTCTGCGTTCCCAAACAAAAACCAAACTTTTCAGTCAGGCCTTCCAAGATGTCATCACAGGCTTGAAGACCTGCCCAACGGGGACATTTCTATAATCAGTGCCAAGTTGTTGCCTCGCCTAGAGGTTAGCCATTACACTTTCCGTTCAAAGGTGGCACTGAAACGACACTGCCGCCGACATAGCGGCACCAAGCCGGCGCACCTGGATGGGAATTAGCGGACACTGTTCAAAATGGGGGCCTGCAACTTGAGCTTCAGTACGGCCAGGGACATTAGTGGCTAATGGCAGCCGGTAACTTGCACTTTGGTTGGCTACGGCCGCGGATACTAATGGCTACAATACCCTTTTTCTGGTGGAGCTTCTGGGTGGCAAGTATTCAATGATGGAGAAGCTGGTAGAACTCAGCGCCCCAATATCACTGAAACTTTGCGAGTCTGGTGTAGACCACTGAAGCGAGAGAAGAAAAAAAAAAAAGCGGAAATTATTGGCTTAGCAGTGAAAGTATTCAAGCCCCTAGACCAAGCAACAACTGAGCTGTGCACAGACCACTACTTCTCGCCCATTGCACAGAAGTGGTGGTTCTGTGTAAGCACATCCCGAAAGTGACGAGTCAGCATCATTTGCAAGAAGCCTGCGAAGCCTGGTAACACCGTTTTCTGCCTAAGAATAACCCCTGTTCCAGCAAAGACGATGATAGTTTACCCTTGCCGCAAAGATGTTTATTGCATTGATGACAGTAAAAAAAACTAGCAAAAGCCCGCACTTCAGGCTGCAGCAGATGAGCTGGTACTTATGTAAAAAAAAACTGGCAAAAGCTGCACTTGCAGCTGCAACAGATGAGCTGGTACCAGCTCCGGAAGATTGCACCCACACATCTGCTTTCCCAGTCGTTGAGAAGCCTCACGCTGATGCTCTGTGTGGCGTTTTTTCTTCCCAAAGTTCTAACGAAAGGCAGCAGAGTGCACACGACAGTTCTTCCGACAATTCCGACAATGTGCAGTTGCCAGCAGCACTCCGTCCTGTCTTCTTCCTTGCCAAAGTATTGTTCGCGCTTTTCCCAACATGAAACTTTACCAACATGCCCAACTCGCAATCCTTCTCTGACAAGTTGCAGACTACTTCGGTGCACCCGTGCCCCCAAGGTCTAATAATTTTACCCTCCTGAGCGGTCGACAAATCATGGCAGCCTGCTCTACCCAGCGATGGCCAAAGTGTCACCAAAGTACCTTTTTTCATTCCTGCCATGCAGGTGAGGAGTGACAGGCGGTTCTCGACAGCACGAAATGCTGTCAACAGCTGGCGGGAGCTGCCTCGCCCGTAGCATGTGCGGCAACTGGTATTTCTTCACGAAAACTTGTGAATGAAGTAAAGAAATGCTGTGTATGTGCTTTCTGAATATACACTAAACTGGTAATAGTTTCACAAAATGCTGTGCCTAAGCGAAGTCTAATTTTTAGCCGGGTGACAATTTGCTCTTTTCTTTGCAATTTGTGATGTGTACATTCAAACTATCCACTTCTAAATTATTCGACCAAATCACTATTGACTTCGAATTCACTTCGAACCTCAAATTCACTACTCGCCCACGCCTAGTGTTTTCCGTTGTTTGGTCGCTAGTGTGTAAGGGTGTTATAAACGACAAATTCCTTTGTTTTCTCGGAACAGCGCAAAGGGACGAGGACGAGGCGTAGACGGGACACAGCGCAGCGTTTTGTTGCTAGGGTTTTGTTGCTATAGACAGCAAAAATTCCCCTTAAGGAAGTAAATCATTCACAGTGTACGCTTTGCAGAGTCATCAATACTCCCGAAAAGGAGTCAGCTGTGCACCCCCACAAGGGAGTCAACTGCACTTTCAAAAGAGAGTTGGCTAGGCGTTTTCAAAAGAGTCAATTGCGCACTCTCCAACGAAACGCAGCTACCTCTAAGCAGGTGCAAAGCACTCACCCTCCGCAGCATGTTGTTCCCTTCCTGCCTCTCCTCCTCGTCGTCCTGGTTGAGCAGCTCGCGCAGGATGACGTTCTCCGAGCGGCTGCTGCTGGGGGCGTCCGTCTCCTCCCCTCCTGCCCCTCCACCTCCCCCCAGGCCCTGGGTGAGGAGGTTGCGCAGCTTCTGGGCACCGCCATCCTCTGACGGGGGACCCCCTTGGGTGGTGTAGGGAGAGGGGGCCGCACCCGGTGTCGACGGAGGGGGCGGCAGGGAGCCATAGTCGTCCTCCCCGTCGTCCCCGCCGCCCGCCACACTCTTGCCGCCCTGAGGGAGGAAGAAGGGGAAGGTCTTTCGTTAGGACGCCAAGACTACCATCAAGATCCCTTCAGCGAAATTCTAAAAAAGAAAATGGTTCGAACTGGGGTTTTGCGGGCTACCACAGTGAAGGTCCTATTAATACAGACTACCTGCGCATCTTTAACATGCACCACAATCCTACAAAGACAATTCCAAGGGGGGTGCAGTGGGTCACCACAATGATAGGCAAATAATTTAGACCATCCGGGCATCTTTGACAAGCACCACAATCCTGCAAAATGTTCGACTAAAGGTTTCGTGGGCTACAATAGTGAGGAGGTACTAATTTAGACCACCTGGGCATCGTCAACATGCATCGCAATCCTGTACGCACGAGTTGTCGGAAAAACAGCCGCAGCCCCGTGCTCTGCAGCCCTATGCCTCGGAAGCAAAACATGCCCCATGTAAAATTTCAAGTTTGGGACGAAGAGTACCAAAAGGCATGCCAGTTGGCGCCCCTAAGAGTAGACCTGATCAGCAAACGTGGCTTATTTTCTCCTCCAGAACATTTTGAGATGTGCGTATCAAAGCCTCTTCAAATTACGAGCCCTACACTCATTGTGAACTGCCCAAGACGCAAACCGGTAATCACTTTCCGCATGCGTTCCTAAAATACTTCCTGTCTGAAAGGGTCCTCTGACCCCCTGTAGAATATCTAGGACTTAAATTAAAAAAGGCATTATGTTAATCCATTTTGGGCAACTAAGGACCCAAACTGCCTGGGGTTCTTTTAACCCCTGGCCTACACACTTCGTAGGAAGGCAGGGAAAGGAGTCAGTCAGCTTGTCCTAGATGCCTCAAACGCAGAACAGGCTGGTGAAACAAGACAAGCACAGCGCTGTTCATCTTTTGCACCCTGTCTTGTTGATTCATCACAACACGTGCAGCCAAACAAGGCAAAGCGAGAAGTCTTTTTACAGAAGAACACAACCTCAGAGAGCACAGCAATTACACAAAGAACGGCTCCCGGAGAGCGGTTGCGACCCTCTACTCAACAAGTGTAAAATTGCAGCCAAACACAACAATCAGCTCACACACACGATAACAGAGGTCCAGTTGCTGGTAAAAGCAGAGGACCAGTGCGTTAGTACTGCCTCTGTAGCCTAATCAAAGAAAGAGCCTGATTTCCTGTGTTGGAGGTCCTGAGGTTTAATATGAATTACGACGTGTGTGAATTTTACATTTACATACAGGAAACCTTTTCGTAATAAAGCTGTTGGAAGTAGCGCTTTCTGCAGGTCCGCTCGCTTCGTCATTGTTTGTATTAGCGCTACCAAACTTCTGCAATGTCCCACCAACAGGCCCAAACCCGCACTCCATGATCCCTTATTAACTGCACACACTAATAAAAGTAAATTGAATTTGTAAAAATGAAAAGAAAAAAAAAGGTTGCACACCCTCATTCATTACAATAGCATCAGAAGTGCTGGCTTGAGGGTGTTCCAACACTTCTTCCCCTAAACTACAACTCCGCTTACAGTAGGTGCCAAAAGAGGGCATGAGTTCCACCCCCTCCCCTCACCTTGGGCGTGTTGGGTGCGAGGTGGTCATCCTCCTCGGGCCAGGACGAAGAAGGGAACATCTCCATGCTCAGCAGGGGGAAGTCCTGACTGCCCCCGGACGACGAGGGGCTCAGGTGGAAGAAGGCGCTGCTGCTGCCGCCGCCCCCACCCCCTGAGGGGGCGCCCCCGCCCCCCACGGGCACCAATGCGTTGCTGCTGCTCCCGCTCGTGGCGGGGCCCGACGATGAGGAGGCGCCGTTCACCGGCGTGGGCACCCTGCTCAGCTCGTCCGGGGAGGGGGCCTCACTGTCCCTGAAGGGGAAGAAGGGTACACAGGGACCATCAGCATCATCATCATCTCATCTCAATCGGACAGGCTTTGCCAAAAGGGCGCAGGAGTGGTCGGAATGTTAGAGCCCCTCTAGGAGACAGCAGGGAACAATCAGGGCATGGGTGCCCTTCTGGGAGAGAAGGGGACAACCACAGTTGAGCCTCCATGCTTCAAAAGCAACACGAGTTGCAACTAGTGCAGCCCCCTACTGCCCCCACAGCATACTTCGCGCAACGACAAATGTGTCAAGCAACAATATGCTACAACCCGCCATGAATTACAAGCATGCATCTGCATCGGCTACGCAGAAGAATGAAGGAACAGAACAAGGTTGCGCTCCTGCTTCGCCGCCGTCATCTATGCAGTGCTCTACCATCTATGCGCTGCTCGTCGTACACCTCCCAACTCCACCTCCAACTCCAAACTACATGCTTACCCCACTGCAAATAAATCCATCTCGTAACAATATATTGACCGTAGAAGAAGGCCTTCACAGGCAAAGTCACCAATGAACAAGTGCTGCTGTGAGCAGTGCATATTTAAGGGGGGAGGTGGGTCTTTAGACAATTTTTTTTATTATTAGTGCCAGCTAGATGAAAATTGACAGTCTTAAGCAGTTTTTTACACTGATTTCAAATATGTAATTAGTTTTAACATAGCTTCATTTGTTCAAGAAATACAACACTTTGAAATTTGTTTTTTGAGGCATTTCTTACGGGGGTTTAGAGCAATTTCGCTTTAGCAAACTCAATGATGATTTATACGGACTTAATGCCAAAGGTCTACTCTGGGGGGCTATGCTATTTTTATTCATTTCGAAGACTTTTGCAAAGCATGAAAGAGGTGAACATTTGATATCAACAATTCGTATAAAATTGCCTCATTTTTATTAATTTTTGCAAATAGGTAAACAATGACAGAGCAATAAAAATAGCATCACCCCCTAGATCAATTCAATACGAATACAATGGTACCAGTCTTGTCATCCTAGCCTAAGAGCAACATTACAAAAACCCCCGTAAGGCAGAGCTTGGTCTTGCAAAAAAAGAAACTGAGAAAAATGCATTTGAAGTTTTAGATCACGGTAACTTTTGCTACAGCATAGCTACAACAATATAAATAGCATCATTTTGTAGCTCTATTCTTCACGAAGAAAAGCATACCAACTATGTGACTGTAACACAAAATTACCTCTGGAAAGATTGACATAAATTCGCACGAATACCATACAAATTGCGAAGGAAAATTAAATTTTCTACTGTTACACTTCAGAAACTGTATATCCTCATTCACCTTTTCTTTCAGTGTCTTTACAGAATACAGAAAGGCACAACTACCATGTGCTGCTGTTATTTTTGTGCTACCAATGAGACTAAAGCACAGCAGCCGCCCAGAACTAGAGATTGTCCTCCTATGCATCTCAAACCTACAGCAAGGCTGTAGGTGAAATGCACTTTGGTGATCAATGCTTCAGTGATACAAATAGCATCAGCTGCTAGACCAGTTCAATACAAATGAAATTATACCAGTCTTGTTATCCTGGCTAAAGAGTAAGATAAGGAAACACCCCGCAAGGAAGAGTGTGACCTCACAAAATAAACTGTACAGCTGCAGGTGGACTTCGATTTGGCGATGGATACCAGAGTGATACAAACAGCATCATACAAACAGCATCACCTGCTAGATCTATTTATTGCAAATTAAATGATACCAGTCTTATCATCCTAGGTCAAAAGCCTGATAGTGAAACACTCAGTAAGGCAGAGCATGACGTTGCAAACTAAGAAAGGAAAATCTAGTTTCTAACTCTTGCTACAGCATGGCCCAATATAAAAAGCGCCATGTCACTCTGTTCCTAAAGAAAAAAAAAAAAAAACAAAGTATGCGACCGTACCCCAAAAATAACCAGGAAGGCTCTATGCAAGTAATGAAAAACTTTTGTAAACAGCGCTGGAAAACTGCACTTTTTGCTGAACCTTCACGTACGGTAGTTCCTTCTTTGCACTTCCTTCAACGTCGATGCAAACTAAAGAAAAGCACAAACATATTGTGCTGCAGACTTTTTTTTTTTTTTTCACAAATATAACCAAAGCACAACAGCTAACTAAATCTGGACGTTTCCACGCGGCGCTTCTCGGACCAGGTTCGTACGTGACAGGCGATCTCGGCACCGCCGTCTACGGCGTCTTCCATTGTGTTTTCGTACGCTTGCAGCGCGTAGTTCCTTGAGGTAAAGGTCTCCAGGCATTGCGGCACGAGACACAAAGACGTTGTGACAGAATCGCAGTCACTAACGGCAGAGAAAACGCACCCGAATTGAAAATACTGCAAAAGCGAACGCGCGCCTGCAAAAAAAAAAAAAAAATGGCGGTTCAACGGCGCCGGCCAATCAGAGACGCGGAACGGGGGGCTCGACTCGAGCGCGCGTGCTCCTGCCAATCAGCGGCTCCGAAACGACCTTCAGTAAATCGGCGGTAACGCTCGTTCTCCCCATGCGACGCCATTTTGAGATGGCGCAAAATACGCACAAAGAAATCAGCTACACAGCGAGCCCAAGATGGCCGCCGCCAGCAGTCTGCTTCGAGTGTGGCGCGCGCGCTAAGTTCAAGCTTTTTTAGGCCGGTTTTCGGCGTTTTGCGGCTCCCGCTGCGTTTTCAAAGTCGTTTTTGAGATTATTCCCGATCAAATTCAGCGGTGAAACTTTTAGAGTAGGTGCTTGAAGGTATAAAGACTTCAAAAATGTGTTTTTCCCAAAATGCCTATTTTCGCGATTTTGGACCATTCTAAGACCCGCGTCCCCCCTTAAACCTGCCCCGGGGCCAAGACCAATATCTATTGCCAACTTGCCTAACAAGTGGCGCTCAGCGTCGTGAAGCCCATTTGCCAAGTTGCCGCAACTACTGAAATTCTACCCACTGACACCACGCACACGACACTCTGAAAAAGTTTACGCTTCTTTGCTTGGCAAACTGAAAACTTGTTGTTTAACGCCCTAAAAATGAAACACTCACCGGATGATGGAGTGGGTGGCCATGAGAAACTCGGGCTCGCTGGTCACCTGGTTGTAGTTGAAGCGCTTGCTCTTGGTCTGCACCAGCAGAGACTTGTCCGGCGTCACCTGGAGCCGGTAGATGGCGCTCGTGTGCTGACCCTGCTGCAGGGCTGTTGATGTTGGAAGAGGAGGAGCAAGATGATCATGCATCTCCTTCCAATAGGAACAGGAGGAGGAGGAAGAGGAGACTCACTCTCTTTGAGGTGCTGATCCAACTTGTGGAGGTCCCTGGAATCGCAGAGCTCCTGGATCACGCGTCCCACCAGGGACTTGTTGAGGTACTGGCTGTACGTCGACGATACACCACTGCCAAGTGAAAAAAAGACGGTCACCTTCCCCAAACGTGCCTCCCACAGCAAGAGGATCATCAATCACCACGAGTGCACCTCACAGCCGCCCTCCAACGCGGACGCCTTTGGCCAATACAGTTCCTCTTCAAGGCCTAGCACTGTCACAACACACGTGTTCCGTCTTAACCAGCCTGGCAGAAAAACTACAGACAACTCCACTGACACAGCACACACGTTCCGCCTTAACCAGCCTGGCAGAAAGACTGCCAACACCTCCAATCTGGGTGTGCTCAGGCTGCTTGCAATTTGTTCTTGAATTGTATTAGTATCTATTACTATTATTTTAGCATGAAACCAATGCAATCGGTCACAGCTCGTGCACAACTTCAGGCTCTTCACGGCTACATCAGGATACAAAGTGAAGCTCAAGGAGGTGAAGTAGACACTCTGAGACAGACGCGCAAGAACGACTGGACACGCCTTACCTGGTGTCGACAGCAAGAATTTTGCCACTGAGGTCGAGGCGTGTCGTGAACTGCTCCACGCCTACAGAGGCTGGAATCTTCTCGTTCGCGGGGATACGACGGGCCACACAGACCAGGCAGTTTTGCACTTCTGCTCATTCCAGAGGAGGGCCAGGAACATGGAAAAGAAGAAGGAGCCAGTCGACATTAGCAGGCAGCACGCACCACGGGCATTCATTCCCAGACTGCACCTCATCGCACACCGTCGCTAGCCACACTTAAGCCTCACCCCCTTGCCCCCCGCGCCTGTTTGCTTCAGTCCAGTAGCAGAAAGCCTACGCAACAGGGACACAAAACACACAAGCATTTGTTCGAAGGCACTTGAAGAGCAAGCTCCCTTGAGATTATGCAGACACTAACGTAACTGTTTACTGCCTCCAGTCCTGCGAGGACTAGCCGGGTCTGCTGCTAACATGAGCTAACTGTTTCAGCGGATGGTAGCCTTTTTCAATGTGCCCAAAGCCAAAGCCTTGCTCCACTAATCCAACAATACTCTTTGAGGAGCCCAAATACAGTTTGCCATGGGGCATGCAGCCTTTCTCATGGTGCCTACAGAATAAAAAAAAAAACCTTACATGAACTGTTGAACAGTTATGACCAACCATGCGGGGAAAATGAAAGCTTCTGACCAGCCTCGAGCCATTTCGATACAATCGTCGGCCCCAGCGCACCAGTGCCCCATATAAACATTGGTGCTGAACAAGTGATCAGCATGCATTTTGTACAGATACACCAAAGGCTATTAGAGATTTCATGCTGGCAGCTTTGCTAATAAGTGGAGTAAGTGAACCAGCAAGCGAGTAGAGGAGGGAAGGTGAGGGAACAAACGAGTACAACGAGCGAGTGGGTAGGCAACCAGGCAGAGAGTGGGAGTGAATGAGCAAGGATAAGTGAACAAACAAGTGGGTGGGCGAATGAGTGAATAAGCAAGTGAGTGGAGTGAGTGAGTGGTTTGGTGAGGGAACAAGTGAGCAAATTGGTGGCTGAATAAGCAAGCGACAGAGCAGGCGAGTAAACAAGCAAGCGAGCAGATGGGTGAGTCAGGTTACGTGAACAAGCAAGCGAGCAAGTGGGTGAGTGAACAAGCGAGCGAGTGGCGGCGAACAGCAGTGACTGGGCACGCAGATACACAAGTGTAATATACAAGGTGGGTAATAGAGCAAACATGCAAGCGAGCTAGCGGAGTGGGTGAGAGAAGAAATGAGTGTGTATGCGAGTGAGTGGGCGAGTGATAGGGTGGGAAATAGATGAATGAGTGAATGAGCCCATGGGTGTGGGGGGATGATTGGACAAGCAGCAAGAGGGCGAGTGAACGAGTAAGCAGGTGAAGGTGTTGGTGGATGGGTCAATGAGTGAGCAAACAAGCGAGCTATAGTGAGTGGAGTTGCGCAAGCGAGCTGGTGAGTGGAGTGGATGGGTGAGAGAGCGGGTAGGTAACAGCACAAGCGAGTGAATGGTTAAACAAATGAGTGGGCGGGTGAGTGGAGGGTGTGTGGACGAACGAGTGGGTGATGAGTGAACGAGCAAGTGAGCGACTGGCTGAATGAACAAGCGGATAAGTGGGTGGGTGAACAAGCAAGCAGGTCGGCAGCAAGCGAGTAAGAAGGTGAGTGAACAAGCAAGCGATTCAGTGGGTGAGTACAAGCAAATGACCTAGGGGCGGATGGGTGAGTGAGCAAGTAAATGAATAATTGAGCATGGATAACTGAGTGAACAGGCAAGCGAGCTAGTGAAGTGGGTCAGGGAAGATATGAGTGGGTAAGCGAGTGAGTGGGCAGGCGATAGGGTGGAAAAAACAAGCATGCAAGCCAGTGAGTGGTGATCGAAGTGAACAAGCAAGTGTGTGACTGAGCATGTGAGTAAATGAGCACACGAGCGGGTAGGCAAGCAAACGAGTAAGCGAGCTAGTGAGTGGAGAGGGTGAGAGAGCGGGCAGATGAGAGAACCAGCAAGTGAGTTGGAAGGTGAGCAGGGATGAGTAGTCGGGTGAAGTGAACAAGCGAGTGGAGCAACGGCCAGTGAATGAGCAAGCGAGCCAGTGAGTGGAAAGAATGAGCAAGCGAGCGGGTGAAAAGCGAGTGTGGAGGAGAGAGAGTAAAGAAGAGGGTTGAAGACGCACCGGAGTCCGTGGCGCCGGAGGAAGAGTCGTCGCCCTGCGCCGCAGAGGAGGCAGCGGCCGCGCCGTTGGGGTAGGGCAGGAAGATGGCGGAGATGTGCATGTTCTCGTAGAGGGAGACACGGGTCTGCTTCTCCTCGGCGTCGGGCGGTCGGAGCAGGAAGCGGCACTGGAAGGTGCGGCTCTTGCCGCCGGCCTCGGCCCAGCCGAGGCCGTTGGCGCCCAGGGACATGGGCAGCAGGTTGCTGCTGAAGCGGCCATGGTCGCCGTGGTGCAGGATGTTGTAGATGCTCGTGCCGTCCAGCTCTCCCTGGCCGTACTGCAGGAAGGAGGCCACGTTCTCGGAGACAAACTCGATGCGCCCCTCCGTGTTCACCACAAACAGGAAGCCGTCCAGGGCCTCCAGCAGCAGGGGCCCCAGCACGTCGCTGCCCAGGATGGTCGGCTTGCTGGACGACACCTCGCTCTGCTGCAGCTCGCCCAGGCTGCCGCAACCGCCGCCCGCCGCTACCGCCGCCTGCTCCTGCTGCTTGATGCGCCGGATCTGGTTGACCGTCTCCTGCAGTATGGCACACTTGTCTGGCTTCACAGACAGGGAATTCATGTCAGACAGGCTAGCAGAGATCAGTTCTGCTAGTTCCTCCAGGTACACGTTCTCCTGCTCCCGCCGGTGCTTCTCATTAAGGCACTTCTTCCTGCGATGTGCGGGGAACAGGGAACGGGGTGGGGAGAGAAAAAGAGCAGCGGCGGAAGTGGTCAGCACTGCGGCATCCCTCCCTCTCCGTATAGCATGCTCTCCTCTATACCCGCAGCATGCTTTCACAGTACCTCTGCTCACACGACCACAACCCACACGAGACAAGAACAGGTGGACACTTCACCAGAAATCAAAGTCTTACACACCACTGACACACCCTAAGGTCAAGCAGCCTACACTCGGGAACAAGTTAAGAACGACAATAGCTCCTGTACAGTATCAGTCCGCCTAAGCGATGGATCTGGATGTCAATGGGCGCGTGCGTTTTGAAAGGAGATTGCCAAGAATGCGTGATATCTTCTGCCTTTTCTCACTTGGGTTGTTTGCCGTCGCTGCAGTAGCTTATAAGCATATTAAGCCCAAAAAATCACATAAATGGATTATGCCATCTTCAAAATATTCCCAGTAACGCACTACTTGCACCCGGCTGCGGTGATGAGGCACAGCGGCAACTTCCGTCGCCGCTCTTAACTTGTACCCGAGTATACAAACTCACTGTTCTCAAGACACAGCACGGCTAAAAGCAACCCCACAAAAGCAGACCTGCAGCAACCCTAACACCATGGCTGCCTGCAAAGCCAGGCAGCCTAGGTGTTAGGGATTTTTGAGGATTTTCTACTCCGCAGTTAAACGCATTAGCAAAAGACCAGAGCTGCCTCCTGAAGCCGTTCATTGAGCAGTACAATGTCCAAGTGCCAGCAGCTGCCCTTTCTTTCCCATTGCAGCCAAGCTCAACCGAAAGCAGCAGTGTAACAAAAGAACCGCAACCAGTTAACACCCTGTCTAGTATAAGAGACTTGGAGACATTTTTTTTTTTCAAAACTTCTCGGACTAGACCAATAATCTGACGGAGGAGCTAAGAGTAACTCAGGTGGCCATTTGAGCGTCAACCACAATGCAGATCTATTTGATGGCAAGCTTACTGCTTGCAAATACAAGTATGCTACGAAGCGAGCTTTCAAGGTCCAGTGCCCGGCACCCAGCAATAAAAGGAGAATCACTCCATGTTCCTACTTTCACCTTCTTCAACGTGCCTAGAGCCAGATGAAGTTGCTCTTTGGGACAACTCACACTTGTGGGCACATTCCCAACTACTGCAACTCATCGATTGCGCGGCCATGATGCGAGGATGTTGAGAGAACATTAGGGCTGTAGAGAAAGGGGGAGAGAGAGAGAGAGAGAACTGGACTAAAAGAGTAAGCAACAGCCAGCCAGGGTCACAACTACCAAGTCTCTAGCTTCATAAGTACCTCACAACTGGTACATCATGGGTTCCTTTCACCATGCGTGCAGGCTATCCCCCCAGCGCAACAGTGCTACATGCAAACCTTGCGTGAAACAAGCACATATCAGAGTGGATTGTAACCTTTGAAAGGCTCTTTTAGAGGGGCTTACTTCACTGATGACTTACCCAATCGAAAAATACCTACCTGACATATATCCCCAAATATCCGACATCATTTCCTGCCTCTTCCAGCCACAAATGTTCCACAGATCTCGCAATCAGCGCTTCCTCGCATTTACAGCAACATAACTAAGCGCAAGCAAGAACACGGCAAACTCGGCGATCTGTGCAGGCAGCCTCCTTAAATGCGTGCAATACATTTATTTTGCTTCGACAAAGGTCGCCGTCATCTTGTTGTCATGGAACTTGCAAAACATCGCGGTTTTGGTCTAGGCTCTTGCGACAAAACCTTCCCTTGCAGAAGACAGAAGATTCAAAAACGGCGAAACATGTGAAGGACCCCAGAACTCTAGCTCTACCACACCTGGTTGACTTCCATCTGTCAAAGGTTGGAAGAAAGAAGCAATAAAAAAGAAACCACCCGCCCCTTTTCATCGGGAAACCAGACAAAAACCAGTGCACAGAAGGCATGCTACACTGTAGCAACAAGCAGTGTTGCGACAACATTCAGAAGCTTGGCAACAGCGCACCTTTCTGCACCTTCGCACCCTCACTTTTAAGATTCCCCCCGCCCACCTCATCGAGTTTCTAACTAGACCAAAACCGCGATGTTTTGCAAGTTCCATGACAACAAGATGACGGCGACCTTTGTCGAAGCAAAATAAATGTATTGCACGCATTTAAGGAGGCTGCCTGCACAGATCGCCGACAACCTTTATTCTAGTCTTCCGAATGCAATTATATTGCACGATGTCTCAAAAGTGCAAATTACAATACGACATCTCAGTAGTACCTGCTGTGTCACTGCAGTTTTGATGTGTCACTTGATGTGGCCATGCAGGCCAAATACAACCTTGTTTGAAAGAACAGTAACCCCCGCCAAACCTCCTCAACTGCATTCCAACGTTGAAATGTTTTCTTTAACCAAGAACACATAAGATATAACGAGAAACTTTCAAATTTTGCGCTACACGACATCGCCAGCAACGCAATAGGAAGAGTACTAAATCAGCGTATCAAACTGCGCGTTAGCATTCAAGTAATTTGGTCAAACGGAATTACAGGCACCACTACAATCGCAGCCACGTTTCTCGGAGGTGGCTTTAGGTAGACAGTTGCCAATCGCACAAAGTCCCTACTGCATCGTCTGTTTTCCTTAATATCTGGATTATTCGTTTGAAGTTTGCATTAACACTGGGGTAGTCGTTATTGAATCAAGGCAGCCTTTTAAGTGCATCAAACCTTTATTCTGCCTTCATGGCTCTTTCTAAAGCCCCCCTTTTCAAGTTCTACAGCAGGATTGTAAGAGCGGATCGAAGTAAGAATGGTCGAGAGCACCAATGTGCTGGCTAGCACTGAGTAATTAGTGCCCATGTTAGCATTCGTTGGCACAGAGTTAATCCTCAACGCAAGCAAGACAACTTTTCACTACACGTTTGGGTGGCAGTCTCCCCTCTGTGGGGCAAGCCAATTCTGGCCAATATTTGTGTGGCCTGTGGAGTGCACAAGTCCGCACCACACACACGGCTAATGCATCAACCAGAAACACCAGCTGGTCTAGTTTAAAGCGTCATCAAACGATACTTTTTGCCAGCTACAGTGTTGGAAAAAAAAAATTTTTTGAAATTTTTAAACTCGAAAAATCGTACTTTGCTCCACTTGTGCCTGCCATTTGTGAACACTACAGAAAACTATTCCATGCCGATAGACCAGGTTTGCTGCACGCTTAGAGGGCATGCCAAGTGGCTGCGTGACGCAGTAAATTGGTTTGTCAAGTAAATTTCTTTCTTCACCAGGCTGCTAAAGAAAGGCTGAAAAAAAAAACCTATGAAAAAAAAAAAAAGAAGATTCACTAGCAGATAACAGTTACACGGCTCAAAAGAGAAGAAAAACGTCTTCTATACACAAAGGCTACACCCAGGAACGAGTTCAAAACGTGCTACTAGTATCGAATTTTTTCCAATACAATAGACGACGAACAAGATGAACAAAATTGTTTGACGTCACTTGAAACTCGACAGGCCGGCCTTTCTAGTGATACATTAGCTATTTAGGTACGCACACAATGTCCACGGGAGCGAGACGCCCAGCTTAGACACGACGAGCTGCTCCCAGACAAGAAAGCAACGGGCATTTAACCGCACCTCTTCCTCACACAGAACACGCACCCGCAAGCAGGCTTAAATTGCATGCAGTCAAGACGCAGCACAAGAACAGACGCCTTTCGACGACACTATACGGGGGACAACCCAACGATCCATGCAGAGAAACCCGCACCACCTTCGCCACACAGCTGCATTCTTCCACGTGGAGAGAGACACACACAGGGTGAAAGCCGCAACCATGAACCAGACCCCATTAAAGCAGCAGCACTACGTACCGAGCTAAGACTGGCAACATCATTTTTCCAGGCTTTCTTTTGTTTCTCCCTCTCTCTCGCTCTCTTACTCTTTCTCTCTCCCCACGTCCTCCATGTATTTCGATCCCTCTCTCCGTCTGGCGCTACCGTGCCTCCCCCTAAAGGTTGGCTCAGCGCTGCGCGCCTTTAGCGGTGCGCCCAAATAACAAGCGTTTGCGCACCTCAGCAGCTCTCATAACGAGACATCTGAAGAAACAGAAAGGAAAAGAGGAAGAAGCAGAAACACAATGATCAGATAGTCTGACATCATCAGCTCCGCATCTGCGTCATACTTTGACGGATGAGGCATTTACGAGGCAGAGATTTGCCACTAGTCGACATTCCCGCATCCCACGTTTGCCGCCAAGCGAAGCAAAGTGCACGCAGAAATTCCAATGCACAACAAAGCAGCGCCGAAAGCACGCCCAATGCAAACCAGCTTGTGTGCTTGGCATTAGTCCCCCCAACGTTTCTTGCCATTCCCACTCTGTCTGTGCATGCCTGTACGGTCGAGCATATGTCAATTTTGTGAGAAGACCGCATGCTTCCAGGGGTTAAATTATTTTCAAATCCCGTTTTTGCATTTGACACGATTTCTACAGCAAAACAAAAAAATTCTCCCCCAACAAGCAAATGTAATGGCCTATTTGAATGGAACTACCAAAAATAGCGATTTACATGGAACTATTGCAATAAAATACCGATCAAGCTCCCCCCCCCCCCCCCCCTTCTATAATCCAAGTATTTTTTCGCATACTACCGAACAAGCCCCCCACCACCACCACTCCCTATTGTCCCAGCAACTCTTATGGCCCAAACCAGCGAAACTGAAACCACCCAGGAACGCTCCTGACGGCGCTCTTGTCTACTCCAAATTCAATCTAAGAACACATGGTCTACCATAAATTCTGCACATGCTCGCCAGTTTGTTATTGTCATATGACAGTGCTGAATGTGTTTACGACTTGATGACGACTATGGTTCGTGACATCCATTTGTAAACAGATAGGAAGAAAACAGTTCGCGGAATGGCATCATTACGCCAGAAAAAAACATGCACGTGACATCTCGCTGATCCGGTTAAGATCGAAAGAGGATATGCGAGCAGGACAAAAAGCATGAGTTTGCGACTTGATGACGGCTATGGTTTGTGAAATCCATTTGTACACAGATAGGAAGAAAACAGTTCGTGGAATGGCATCATTACGCCTGGAAAAAAACACGCACACGACATCTCGCCAATTCGGTAAAGATCGAAAGAGGATATGCGAGCGGGACAAAAAGCATGAGTTTGCTGCAGCAAAGCTTGGCAAGGCCAAGCTTTGGCGAAATTTGAGCAACGGAGTGCCGCTGTTTAGTAAAGTAAAGCTTGCTTGCTTAGTAAAGCTTGCTTTTTTGCTTCAATATGTACCATAAATTGCTTCTTGCTTTCTATTGCGAAAAGCACCACTACCAATGAGTCACACAATAGCCGAACACCAGGGAGCATCATTTACTCTTGGGTACGTACCAATCGTTAGCCTGCCTCTTATTTTCACTGTGTATTCATCCTCTGGTTGGTGACCCTTTTGGATTTTAGAGTGCCGCAGAGTATACCTGTAACCTAATTATTCTCCCCGGTGCCTCTCTTTCCGAAGAGCACAGATGTTGGAAGCAGAAGCTGGTTGGATGGCTGCTAGACCAAGGCACACTATGTAGCTTTTTACTTGCAATAATAAGGGCAGGGCCAGGCCAGAATCACGCGTTTACAAATAGAGCATCGTGTAGTGGTACTGCAGAGAGGTAGAGGCCCGATAACTTGTTTTTTGTTTACCTCTGCCACAGCTTCGCCTCATCGGTTTGGTGCGACATGAATGTTATTTACCAGAGTTCCCTTGACTGCGAGTGCTGACTCAGCTCCATCCGGCATTTCTTGTTCACATTTCGGCGTCGCCAAAACAGCTTTGCCAAAAGTCTCGACGATGGCAACGAGCAACCTGAACTGGCAGCTGAGGAGAGCTGACCCAACTGGGGGAGGGAGCACAACCAACCAATAAGCTTCCGCTGGTGTTCTGAAACGGCTTTGGCTTTCCCCATCACTCCTGCCTGAATGAGCCTGCTATCATCACCCCCATCATTACACTCACTGCTGCTGGGAAGTCCTGTTCCATGTCTCCCTCCCTTGACATCGCTTGGCCCAGGAATAGTCTGTATGCGGTATTCTAACTTCACATGCAGTAAACGCTCTCCGTGATCTTAGGCCTGTCCCCTCGTGCCTCCGTGTCCATTTTCGCAAACAACAGGCCCGCCGCAGTCGGAGCTCACATCGCACGGCACGTTTGTAAAGCACAGATGACTGCAGGATTGGAATATAACGAGCGCAAATGCCACAACTGTCAGCCAGTCAAAGCGAAAATGAAGTGGCAGGGTTCGTACAGGATTGAAAAGCAAAAATTCAAAGGTTTTCAAGGACTTTCAAGGACCAGTAAACACATTTTCAAGGTCCCCATCTAATGTTTTTCCTGGGATTATTTATAACTTTTCCAACACAATGCAAAAGTTTTTTATTGCACAATACCTAAGCAATTAGTGCACATTTAGATAGGTGCTAACTGGTTCGTAAATGCTCCACCAGATTTATTTTTTATTTCATGACTGGTATTTAGAGGTTTTTCTTTTTCCTTTGTGTTTGGTGACGCTGTTTGATTTCAAAACTTAGTTAATGTTGCCTGCATCTCCTGCTTTGTCAGCAAGAGTATCAGCTTAAATTAACCCAGCAAGTGTTGCTGCAAGGCAGGATGAACTATGTACACGTCCACCATTTGCATGTAAAAGCGAACGCCGATGGAGCGTATGAGGCACAGCAAGCATGCGAGAAGAGAGCGTTCAAAGCCTAGATGGAAGATGCAAGAGAGAGAACAGAAGCTGGTTTTCACTGGATTGTATCGCGACATGGATTGGATTGACAAGTGCCTGCTCCCAATGTTGCCGTGTAATAATGAAAATCCACCAAACTTGTAATTTCACGCAATACTGAAACTTGATTGTTAAAATGTTTCTTTAATTTGTTAGCGCCTAAAATCCACGACAAACACTTTAAATTCTTGTGAAAAGACAGGGCCATTGATTCTCTCCGGAAAAATCAAGGGTTTTCAAGGACCCTTTAAAAATTCCAGGACTTTCCAGGCCTTGAAATGGACACTTCTAAATTCAAGGGTTTTCAAGGTTTTCAAGGACCTGTGCGAACCCTGAGTGGGCACAACTCCGGTTTAAAAAAGAGAGTATGCAAAGGGGCTGTCGAAACAACGTCGTCCTAGCGTGACGAATGACACCTGCACACAATGAGAACACAAACAGTGCTAGTACAGAGAGTACACACACTGAAATGCCTATAAGACGGGTTACTGTCCACAAACCAACTATGCACGTTTCCATCGCTGCCAATCAGCTGCGGACATAACTGCCCCCGAAGCACACAAAAAACTGGGTTAGAATTTTACAGGACTATACTAACACATTCAGGAATGCACTAGAAGAATACACTCCAGTAGAAATGCACCCATCCTGGTCCCCATAGGTGCCAACATGGAGCAAGAACAAGACAGGAGGGGAGGAAAACGACGCTCCCTAGGGTGGCCAGGTAACGTCACAAATGCTTGGCCCGGCTAATGTTAAAGGCCAACTGCACTCAAATTTCACCTCGGCCAAATTTACCCTGCATGTACAGTACTTACTGCCAAACCAACTGGGGCATGACTGGTTGCCTCGTAAAATATGTTGTTAATTTGTTATAAGCGTTCAAAATAGCTCTGTCCCTGGCGAACATGCACCTGCCGATGAATCGCACAAACAGCCATGAAGCGGAAGTGACATTGCGGCCGGCCTTGCGCTCTTTTCTACAGCCAGCCAGGAGAACCAGTCAAGCTCCGCTGGGCGCACTTCTCGTAGGGCTGTGGCGAGGGCGAGGCGTTGCACACAGGTTTGTCCCGGCTAGCCGGCCGCGTGCCACAGCCGGACCATAATGGCCACGCACTTCTCAATTTCACTTTAAAAATCTCCAATTTCCGAAGGCCGTTCGTGCTGCGGATACACGCATTTCAGCTGTCATATTTTGAATCTTGCAGTCTTTTTAGGCAGACTACGCATTTCAGCTGTCATATTTTGAATCTTGCAGTCTTTTTAGGCAGACTACAAGAAATAATGTTTTCAGGAGGTTGAAATTTTGAGTGCAGTTGGCCTTTCAGTTCGCGGCATGTGTCGTGGCAAAAGAAACTGCACGGCCACCGCAATCGGCATTTCACCGCGCAGCCACGGAGCAAATTGTGGACGTTACCATTTCATCCACCAGGTGCCGCTACCCACTCTTTCACCGCTGGAGCTACGAAGCTGTGTAATCACTGTTGCATTTCACTGTGACATAATCTGGTCGCTTGCTCGCACCCGTCGCAATTGGCCGTTTTGCCTCCTGTTTATATGTTTGCTCCATAGGTGTCAGGCACATTGAATTGCTGCTCCCCCCGTTGCATTCAGAGAAGATTAATACCCGTGCCACACATACATGAAATGCGACGTTAAGCGCCTAAAGCTATAAGTTTATTGCTATTAATTCGCTGCTTCGCTATGCGCTAATGCGATTCGCTCTAATGTCATTTTTGGTTTAATTAAGGAGTTCCCCACAGAACTCATTCGCCTTCACGAAGGCCTTAAATCTGCCTACTCTCGAACGCGGTGAGCACCAAATGAAACCAGCGAAACAATCAGCCCTAGAGTGCTGTCGTGGAAACGTAGCTGAACTTCGAAATAAGACGATTTTTTGTGCACCCTTGGTTGCAAAGTTCTGAAGAAGACAAAGTTCACTAAAACAGCAGCAAAAGACAAAACATCGCGTCACTCGTCGTTTTGAATTTTTCGGAACGGCTACCGCTGGCAGGTGGCGGCAGCTGCTCAAGCCACTTTTAGAAACGGCTCACATCATTTTTTAGAACGCACTATTTCCCGTAACGTTTTCCCTTGACAAAAAACATTTTTAATCTTTGTAAAAACCTTCTAAAATACGAGTATTTCTTTTTTGGTCCTTATCACCATCATGCCTAACACATTAAATGCCTTTGCATTTTCACGTGCAGCACGGCCCCGCCCAAATGTCATTCGCTATTTCAAGGCCTTAAACACTTAATATCATTTTTCGTGTACGTGTAGCACAGGTATAAGAAGGAGGGCATGAAAAGACAGCCCACGACTGAAAAAAAAAGGAAGAAAAAAAGGGAAGAAGAAGGGACAAAAAAGGGATAGAAACGGACAAGAAAAAGCACTCACAACTGTGACTGGGGTTTGCTTTCGGGCTTCTTGCGCTTCTTGAGAACTACATTGGTGACCACGCTCATCTCAGACCAACCCTCCAAAGATGGGTCACATTTGGGAAGCCTGCAGGGAAGAAGAAGAAGAGAGGCACCACATGGAATCAGTGATACCGTCACCACCAGAACAACAAGGCTCTGACAAAGCATTGATCAGGGCAGTCAGCCCCGGAGGCAGTCGCAGCAATGTTCTTACAGGTGCTATAATCAATGGCAATGAACTTGTGACTTCAATTTGACACGCATTCCGCGACATCGAATTGCAAGTGTAACGAACTTGATGCCCCACAAAAGAGCCTCAGCTCTGATGCACCAAACCAAAAGGTCAGTCGCTGGCACGCTGCCTTTACGCGACATTCAAGAATGCACGTTTCTCACATCTTGAAGGTCAAGGCCATGAAGACAAAATACAAGTCTGTTTCAATAAAAAGACCCACTCTGTGCCGATAATAACGATGCTAATTTTGCTGCAACCTTTACACAAATAATGGAGATACCATGGAAAACAGCTCAAGCAGTGGCGGCTCCCCAGCCCCTCTCCACACTTTTTCTGCCCACATTGAAACTCTCTGTGCACCTCCGCAAAGCCCGCCACCGTCGGAGGACCGGGGAACACCCCCTTCCTTCGAGGACTCATAACTCCGTGGCTCGGACTTGAGCTGTCGGATAAACCTGTCTCTCTCTCTTTCTCTCTCTCAGTGATGTGTCAATGCCTCGCACCAAAGCAATGAAAAATGCGGATATTCCAACTAGTGGCATCCCTCTAGTCCACATTTGGACTGTACTGCCATCTTCACACGTGGATTTTAAAAAAAATGTCTCGTTATTACGAAGCTAAAGAAAAATAAGACCAGGCAAGTTATTTATCCACCAAAATGAAGATTCAGAACTGCCAACGCAGATGGCGCCAATGTTCTGAAAAATTTTGCACCCTTCTGCCTGATTCTAGCTTTCTGGGACATTTTCAGCAGTTTATCTCGGCTCTAAGGTGCACTGACCAATATTTTTAAAATTTTTCTTTTAAGAGTTTAGAAACCACAAGCAATGTCAAGTTTCATTCACGAACGGTGCACTGAGCAATTTTCTCTTTTTTATTTTCTTTTAGGAGTTTCAAGAACCCACCTGCAACATCATCAAGTTTTATTCATGAACCCTCCCAGAAAGGTTACCAGGTCGCAACAAAGAAACCACCATGGCTTGTTTACGCAGCTTCAAAGGTGCAAACAAGCAACCCCAGATTTTATTCCGCGCTTGCTAAACCTTTTAAATTTACGCAGCCCCTCCGGGAAAGCTCTAATGGTAAAGGCGTGGAAGAACGAATGGCTGCTGATAAACACAGAATGCGCGGTCGTGATGACCGGCACCTAAACAATGCCGTCACGCATCTCAGTGCCTCGGAAATGAAAATATTTTCTACAAATATTTTTCCGACCTTCTAAGCAAACGAGTCAACCTTACACCCGTCTCATAAGGCGCAGGTATAACCATTAACCATAAACAACCAGCAAGGCTAAAGGTAAGAGCTTCCCGCGGTGGCCCCAAAACCCCCTGAACTTGAAAACGCACTACGCAAAAACAGCTGCGCTTGAAACCCACTCCCTTTCGACTTAAAAGCGTCGAACAGTGCCCAGCAGTGTGCGCACCGCTGCAGTCACAACAATACGTACGGCATAGTTCTCGCACCGGCACTGGCCTCCAGACGCGTGCGTCACGCTCCCCATCCAACAGCCATTGTGGCGGCCTCGCAAACAACGGAGCCGCGTGAGTCAACATGTGGCAGTGCGCCTTGACCTCTCCCTCCCCAATCTCAATGCGCTGCAAAGTCGGCGCGAGCTTCGTCGAGCGCACAATTCTGCCGCAGAGAGAGAGAGCCGCATTCCTCCGGGCGACACCTGCCGATGATGCACCTGCCGCCAGATGCCCTTTTCCGCGACGACACCTTCCAAGAAGAGCGGGGGAAAAGCGTCGAGGCGGGAATCCCCGCAGCCCCAGCGGGAGGAAGCCGGCAATACGTAGGCACTAGTACGACGACTACCCGTCACCGCAGCAAACAATGCCAGGCCTATTCTTCCCTCGGAAGCGTCTCTTTCCCCTCTGATCAAGACGAATCGCCAGCTGCACCTCCTAGCATCCACTGCTGTGTGTGCTCAAACTCAACACTTGCCGAGCAACATTTTGAAACAACCTTGCGTGCAGCTCCTCCGCACATAACGGAGAAAGGCCGGCAGGCACAGCGTCTAGAGGGCACTTCCACACCCAGTGGAAGACGGCGCAAAAATGTCTCGACACAGACCGCACAGAAATAGTGCGCTGGCAAACAATGATGGGGAACCGAAAATCTAAACGACTCCCCCGCATTGTGGTGATGCGCGCGAGGCAAATAGGGAATAGTGTATATCTGGTGCGAGCCTTTAAAATGGGTGAGCTGAAAAGCTTGCTCATGCTCGATGCAAGCTGCCCGATTCAGCTGCTTTCTTTCACAGTCACTTAATGAAACTTCAAACGAAAAGGCGTCACATTTTTCACATCACCTGCAAAGCGGTAGTGGCAAATAAATTTTTCTAAAAGATGGTACAAAAGCAGTAAGCATCTGCTGCACGATCTGGTGGCGTTGTTACAATTGGAGCGACTTTTAGAGGGGCGCTTCACGCATCTGTGATGCTTGTACAAGCGAAACGGCTATAGTTCAAATCTCACTTTTTAGATTAAAGGAGAAACTCTAGTTTTGCATCTTTTTTAATGCAAAAGCTCAGCACAACATATCTTCGAAATATTCCAGCCTAAATTTAATAAATTCTGAACTGCTGAACCCCACAAATCCTCAGAAACTGATATTTTCGCGTGTGTTTTCCGAAACACTGACTTTTTGCAACAAGACAGACTGGTTCCCTCCATTTCTCGGAATGTACTGGCCAGATTTGCATAGATTCTATTGCTTTGATGGCCTACCACTCTGCAAGTACAACAAACCCACAAAAATATAACTAGGGTTCACCGTTCAGTGTTCCTACATAAAAAAAACATACGCGCCAAATTTATTTTCCAAATTCAGTTTCAGCTGAAAACAGTCAATTCTTTCAACTTCCAGTTGCACAGGGGAATTGCTAATAGCCAATGAGTCCCTTCCTTTCAAAGTTGCTTCTCAAATATCCGTTTGTAAAGCTGTAAGAGGACTCAACATTCTACACAGATTTAAGGGGGGTTGTCACTCCTACCATATACATAATGTCATCACCTCCTCTGGCGAGGTTTCGTGCAAGTTTTCGAGTGCTGCAGCTCAAGTGAAGGTTTTTGCACATTTTGCACGCATCATGTACTACTGCCCATGATACCCGAAAAGGTAATTAAGCCTTTTGTAACCCATCTCCTGACCTTTCCAGGAGGGAATAAATGAATAAACCTGACACTCAATTGATCCGATCCTAGACAGCATCGATTACCCGCCGCGGTGGCTCAGTGGCTAAGGCGTGGCGCTGCTGAGCACGAGGTCGCGGGTTCGATTCCCGGCCGTGGCGGCCGCTTTTCTGATGGAGGCGAAAAGCAAAAACGCCCGCGTGTACGAGATTTCGGCGCACGATAAAGATCCCCAGGTGGTCAAAATTAATCCGGAGCCCTCCACTACGGCGCGCCTCATCGCCTGTGTTGCGTCGACGCGTTAAACCTTACAATCAATCAATTAGACAGCATCGACTGTCCTGAATCGGCCTGTCACGTTTGCATGAGAAAATGAAACACTAAGCGGCGAACACCCAGTTACAGCTACACCAGCAACAGGAACACCAATTACGATGGTATTGGCACATCTATCTTATATGAGGGGGAAAAAAAAAAACGAACCAGTTTCATGCACTCTCAAATGCAAATAAAGACTGCACCACAATGAAAAATTACTGTATTTTCACGATTCTTACGTGCACCCTTTTTTGATAAAAGGTAGCCTTAATATTTGCAAGTGCATTACAATCAGGCTCAAAACAAAAATGGGCTTTAAAGCGGCCAGCAGCATTGCCGTGTGGAACGGACACGAAGTCCCCCCAAAATCCAACTCAATGCAATAAAAACAATCCGTCAACACCACGAGTGAATTTCGACACACTAATTCCTCAATGGCGTGCCGCATACCTCGGTCGGCCGTAGCACACTTTTTGTGCTGCTGCAACTAGCCCGTCACGCCTAGAATTACGAAGATCAAGGCACTTGAAATTGCCAACAGCTTCAATGTTCTCTACTATAACTTTATTTCCAGCAGCTGGATAAGCAATCTTATAAAGCACAATTCATTTTTGAATTCCATAGTTGCATACGCCAAATAAAATCTCCTTCTTCCAGGTACGTGGTGTCATGCCTTTTTCATCTGCATGGTAGAGTCATTGTCAAATAATTTTTTTCGAATTTTCCTGCACGAACTTACCAACGTGTTACAAATGCGGGAACGTTAGAACCATGCAAATACGGTAGAGCACTCCTTAAAAAGGGAAGCTAGAAGCAAAGCAATACAATCCTCCTTCTACCTCAATCTCTGTCCCCCAAGTAATGACAGCTTGGGAAGGCAGGCCTGCCCCACTACCCTCGGCCCTGTCACTTCTTCCCATGCAGCAACTGATAGACATGCCCAACAGGAATGTTCACATGGCCGCAATTAGACATAATGTGCGGGCTGACCTCTTCACAGGGCATTTTTTTCTTTTCCCGCCACCTTATCTAGGTTTCAATGCACGGCAATTTCAAAGCCTGTCGAGGAACAGAAGCAAAATGGACGCTAGAAAAATAGATAGCTTAGCTCACATCGAGAACGCAGCTGCTACACAAGCGCTACGATTCCCGCTGCGCTTGTGCAGAATTCGGTAAGCGCGCAGCTTTTACTATTTGGAGGCAATCGATGATGATTGTAGGGTTTAACGCGCCGACGCAACGCAGGCGATGAGGCGCACCGTAGTGGAGGGCTCCGGATTAATTTTGACCACCTGGGGATCTTTATCGTGCGCCGAAATCTCGTACACACGGGCGTTTTTGCTTTTCGCCCCCATCAGAAAAGCGGCCGCCGCGACCGGGAATCGAACCCGCGACCTCGTGCTCAGCAGCGCAACGCCTTAGCCACTGAGCCACCGCGGCGGGTATATTTGGAGGCAATCGAGAAAGCTATGGACCGTTCAAACAGGCATCCTCCACGCTTATTCATTTTTTATCCGAACACTCAAATTTGACGGAAGTTCACCATCCAACACCGGCGCTTCCTCAAGTGTACTTGACGTTATAAACTTTCCCTGCAATGTGCCGCTGATGTCACATCTGCCGCGCGATCTGGCCAAAAGACGCGAAATGCAGCGTCCCTTCCTTCTTGACAGCACAAAAACAAAACCAGGCTGCAATGTCCCGCGGAAAAGGCGGCAGGCATTTGTACATATTGAACACAAACATCGCATTCCCGCGCAAGTGTCTCGAAAGCAAACAGCCAGCAAGCCCCACTGGGGGTCGTGAAGAAACACTTGTTTACACCTTATCAAAAACAGGGCTGCGGGATGACGCTGGCTGACAACCCAAAATTCAAATTAAACAAAGAGAAAACGCTGACAAAGAACAGTCCCACCAACGAGTCATAAAATAAGCAGCCTACGCAGTTAGGTAGTGTACTGATACATATCGTCGCGCACCAAAATGAGCGTTTTATTTAGAAAATAAAAGTTTACTGGGGTGAACTTCTGCCCCGCGATAAACTCGAAGAAAAAAATGGCCGCGTATCTGCTCCTTTCGTTGCAAATGTCGACGAAAGACGATAGTCGACTGGCGCCCCAGCCAAGTAAATGCCTCCCTTCTCTTTCCCGCTCACCTGTCATGCTGTTCCTCTCCCGTCTCGTTCCTCCCACGATAACACGCAAGAGGTTTGCTGAAGGCAATTTAAATTTGCCGCGTTCCACTGCTCCACGATGCCAGCGCTGCCGTACGGCGGAGATGCACGTGAATCAAGGCACCCTACTACAACGTTTACGAAACTACAATTTCCCTACTTTACGAGCATTTCAAGTAGAATGTGGAACCTATGTAGTGGAAACTTTCGTTGCTGTTGCTGTCTGGTTTCCTAAATGCCGCCAGCAGCGTGGGCAACAGCAGGCGACGGGTTTCTGCAGTTGATGTAGTATTTCATTTGCTATCGCAAAATCAAGCATCTATGAATTTTTTTGCAAAGGAACACTGTAAACGTCACTTATGTACTGATTGTCTGCCTTGTAGTTGCGTAATGTCTCGTTCTTGCTCAAGATGTTGACAAGTATGAACTTTAACACCGGACTTGGACGTTCATATTTGCCTGTGGACATATAAGACTATTGCGCAGTTTCTGTTTCACTTTGGTCGGGTGCTGAATCGAGTCACAGACAGACAGACAGAATGACAGACCAAAATTTCTGCATTTAAGTAGCCCTAGAAAGACTATCGTCATTAAAAAAAAAAACACACGCCAAAGAAGCAGCCAACAAAGTGATGGGCACAGTTGAGCGTTGGTGGAACGAAGTGCGCAGAGTTTGGTCTGCATGCAATTGTATCGAAACGTTCTCCTTTCCCACACCATCCAATCAGATAGAGAACACTGCCAATCAAATAAGAACAGCCAAGCGACACTCTTTCCCTACAAAACAAGGTTGTCCAGCGCCACATACAACAGAAGGAGCAAATGGGCGCTCCGCTTGGAACACAGGATAACTAGGCGTGACCATGCATTGCTAACAAAACAAAAACAAAACGAATCCCAAGGCATAGATCATGGCAATAGAGTACGGCCCAACTAAACATATCTCCCAAACGACATAGATTTCAAGGAACCCAGTTCGACGATGGCGACAACATAGAAAATACAGTCGGGAGATGCCTAAAATGCGCATTTTTCATGAGATTACACACACTTGCTTCATCCCCTCAGTCAAATGTGCCGTGAGATTCACTCAAATGTGCCGTGAGATTATGACAACCGTGCAGAAACGACTGAACACGATGCTGACGCAACTTTGCGCAGGTGCGATCAAAATAGGCAGATTCACGGTGATGAAACGCACCGAAACAAGAATGCGCACGCAGATGCGTGCAGGCCGCCGATAGGAATGTTTGCTTTCCAGCAGGGAGATTGCTTCATAAAACAGAGGAGAGCCACTGCTCGTGATGAACAAAAGTGGAGTCGGCTTGGCTTAGGGAAACGAGCCGAATTTAGCCAAAGTTTGTTTCCTGGTAGCTTGGAGCGAAAGGACAAGTTGCTGTAGACAGAGTTTGCACTTCAAAGCGCTAAATCCTTTGTCTGCCCCGCGCACTGAAATCGATCACCGGAACTGACAACTCAACTCATCCAAAACATATTATTTCGAAATATTTAGCTGCTAGCCCACAGAAAAAGCTGTCAACCTGGCTTCAGTTGTGTTTCCGTGCCAAAAAAACCAAACCGAATATTTTTTGACGCAGCTTTGCTGTTCGTTCACAAAATGGCAGAGTAGTGGTGAGGATAATGAGATACTGCTTGTCACTTGGTGTAACAATCAAAGACGAAATGTGCTCCTCTAATCGTGACGAATTCGCCAAAGCAACAAACAGCCCTGTCTCCAAGCGCTAGTGCTCATTAAGAACTATTTACTGCCTTACTACTGTTTTCATACGTTGCGTGATGATACTGAGCCTCATCCATGCCATGTCACATGCCACTGCCCCTCAGAAAAAGTGCGCAGCCCACGATTCGAACACACCCAAACCAGATTCCCCTGATCAGCACTCCAGGAGTCCAGATGAAAGTCTAAAAACGACAAAATACACAAGCTTTGACCACAACAGCACGTCAGCTGTTCTCACAGCTAATTTCAATTTCGACACAAGGACTTCAGAATTACTGGGGCAGCCTTTACTGCCCCCCCACAAAAATTCTGGAGGTGCTGCACTCGTCCCATGAGTTTCGGCCAATAAAATTTTTGCTTTTATCGGACAACGTTTCTCGCTCCAAATCTGCAGCATATTACTAAACTGAAGTGTCTTTGTCGTGTGCTAACACTCTTCACAAAAAGAAAACCTACTTCTTCCTTATTCTAACCTGATTTGTGTAACCAGGGCTCTAGCTACGTGCCGAAAGACAATGGCTCGCTGAACATAGCCCTGGAACTGGATGGCGTTGCAAACAAGCCCTGCTTGTCAGCAGCTGCTCCCTAGCAAGTCTTGCCTTGAACTCTAAAGAGTTTTACCTACATTAGCATGCCTGTGTGGCCATGTTGTTAGAGTTATAATTGCAATATTTCCAAAAAGAGAGTGTGCCTACATCGCTTGGAAAACATTCCTTGGCGATAACAGTGGAGGGGAGAAGGAGGGTGCAGTTTTCCGCAAGAAAGCTGTGCCATCTTACACCTGTTAGAAGAAACCAAAAAACTGTTCGGCCACACAGCCTTGAAAAAAATGACAGCTCACCCCCCCCCCCAACCGGACACGGGAGTCATTCTGAAAAATTTTTCTGGAATCTGGATAAATATTTTTTTTGCACGCATATTCCCTTTTCTGGAAAACATCCAATGTAACAACAAAACATGTATAGTGATATTTTAAATTGTGTTTTTAAAATACACCAACAGCAGTTTTCCATCTTTTTTAAGCCCGCTACAGAAGAGAAATCATGGTTGCACAAAGTTCTCGGAAGTATATTACTCCCAAAAAAATTGTTTCCGATCAAATCACTGGAAGCAATTAGCCGTTAAGGTTTGGTATGCAATTCGTGGCAGACAAAAAATCCCCCGTGAACAATATTTAACGAAACATTATTACAACATTAATCAGCTTTCGATACCAAAAACACAAAACATTTAAACTGTAATTGAAATGCGAAATTCCAGCTGCATACGGGCTGGGAGCACACCATAGCAGCGGGCGGGCTACAGATGAATTCCAACCCGCTGAACCACTTTACCGAACAGCGGAAGTTCGCGCAAAAGATTTTGTTTGTATTTCGCCTTAATGTTGTCCCCATGAATCAAACCTGCAGAGTTAAGTTCAGCGCAAGATGCTGCTGCACCAGCTATCACGCTGCCACGATAGCGAGTAATTCATAAAAAAAGTGATGCCCCCACAATGCTCAGCAGCTCAAATGAGGGCCCAAATGCGGCCATCCTCACGCCTGGTCAAGGCCGTTGCTTTTAAAGCACGCAGAAAGACTAGGGCATTGCTTTCTTTTCTACTCAGGAAAATCCCTTTTATGCCATTTAAACAAATCTGCGATGCTTTTGTTACAACCAATTTTAAACTGTTATAATGGCCACGATGAAACACTTGAAATCTTCAAGCTCTCACGAAACCGTCCAAATACAAACAAGTGGAAAACCAAGTTCTACGAAGCTAGCCATACCCAGCACTGCAATAAGTTGTACATCAGCCAAAACCGATCTGGCTCAATGACTGGACGCAGCAATCAAAAACACAGGTTTGCACACCTAAAAAAAAAAGAGCGCATAAAACCTGACCTTTTCAACCCCCACATTGGATTTTTGGGGGAGAAATTAAAAAAGAAAAAAACGCCAGACCACTCGCAAATGTTCACCCACGAAAATTTCTCACAGCCTCCAGTTCTCTTGTTGCCCTCGCATGCACTGTGTCGTGCAAAAGGAAAGCTTTGGAATCCTCATTGCCTCCTACAGTGATAGGTCAAAATAAGAAATAATACGTAACCCTGCAACGTACAAGCCTCCTGCTACGAGAAGAAGCTGCTTGACAACCCGACGGGCTTCAATATTTTGGGCGGAACTCAAGCACCAAACAATATTCCTTTTCCTCAACCATGCTTCTTTGAACTAACGACTCGGAATGCCAAAAGAGGAGAGAGAGAGAGAGAGAGAGAGAGAGAGAGAGAGAGAGAGAGAGAGAGAAGAGTTTTTAAACCGAACATTCTTCCTGGCCCAGAAATATGAGGAAATTTCCACATCCAAGTGTGTACCTGCAAGGGGCACGTGACAGCCGCAATTTACTATTTCCTCGTGTGAAAAGCAGCATGCAAACCTGAGTTGCATGTCACAGCTGTTGGCTTCCAACCCCTGCACTGCACTCGTGCAAAAAACTCCGTACTACCGGCGTTGCATTCCGAAGCTGAAACAAAAGTTTTCCGCAAAACTTGCCAGGGCGGTTATGAAAATGCAGAAGTGCCCCGATGGCCATTGTTCATGGCTTTCGCTCAATCAGCTTGGGTGGAATCACTATGGCGACAGCTCTGCAACCAAAAGCCAACGCATATTGACGTGAATGTTAATTAAACCTAAAAATCCCCTAGAAATTTCATGAACCAAGAATTAATGCTCGACCATGCAGAAGAACACAAAGTGCACCAAATTTCTCTTTTTTCGAGGCATGGGAATGATTTCGCTCCTTTTTTCACTTCATTAGATTCCCTGCTGTTTCCTCCACAATAACGTCTTATGCAGACGCAGTCACCAAAAACATGAATGTTAAGAGTTAACGTTAACTGGAGGTGTTGCACACCAAACCGGCTCACAAAACTCTGGTTTTGGTACCACAATAGTACACCCGGCCAATGAGGCGCACCGTAATAGAGGGCCAAACGATAGGTTCAAAGCTCTATGAGGCACTTCCAACAGGCGCATAAATCTTGAGCATGTGGCATTTTCACTTAAAGGAGCCATGAAGAGAAAATACAACTTCATTTAATTTGAAAGAACTAGGATTCAGTATCTCCCTCAGCTCCATTAGAGCCACAAAAGATGTTTTTTTAACGAAAAAAAGCAAGAAGTATTTAAAAACTTTCAGATTTTGCACCACAGTGACGTGTTATGAGCAAGAATGACATCATACGGGCCAACAATAAAACATAATTTTCAGTGCGTTACCTGTCCGTTAGCATTCAAGTGATGCGGTCAAATGGAACTAGAGGCCCCATTACCAGACGTCCAGTCATTTGTCGTCGTGACAGGTCAGTTAGGCGGCCGCCAATCGCACAAACAAGGTTCCGCGATGTCATAGAAAAGTTGCGGGAAATTGGCTAGGGGGTCGCGACTGCTTCAAACATTTTCTTTAATATCTCCGTTATTTCTTCGAAGATTGCGATGATATTGGTATCATTGTTATCAGGACTATGCAGTCTTTCTAATAAACCAAACTTGTACTTTGTCTTCATGGCTCCTTTAACGTCTCAATGAAAAAAATAAAATAAACACATCGCGTTCAGCAGCACCTCAAAATAACAACCAGGCCACCCCACAGGCAACCAAAAAGGTACATTTACTCGCAAAGCACAAAGGAACCACAAACTGCCATGGCCCACTTCCCAAAAGTGCCAATAGCATCACATGATGAACAACATTAAGCAATGATGCCTGTCATGAGTGTTCATAGCAACTTTTTTCTTATTAAATTGAATCCCTTCGTATTTCCGAATTTGGAGTTGGTTAGTCCAATGCTACCTAAACCTGGGCCAAGAACACACTGCAACGCAGAAATATTTTTGACCCGGTTCTCATGACCCCAGACCATATCTCGCGCACACAAAAGGTATCCGTATTTTGCCTTTATTCCCTTCCACCCGGACCCACAACCAGGTCCGCGACCTTGTTCAGAACGAAAAGCTGGAGCAACAAATTGGACCACTGGACTGCGATGAAGTGCCAAGCACAAAAGCAGCATGCTCGCTTTGAGGCCAAAAGGGCTCGGGTTGGAATCCTGGCAAGCACAATAAACACTGAGAAGGCTGGCTAGAATTTCTAGGATTCGAGAGGGGCGATCCTGAAAATCCATTGATGCATCAATAGAGCATAATGGCTCCTTGCAACTGAGTACCAAAGCAGGGAAGAACTGCACAGATACATCCATATCGAACTAGGACATGGCTTCGAAAATTTCCACACATTTCTTTCACTGCGCAGCAAAAAAAAAAAAAAAACAAGGTCCTGATACACACAGGCGTTGCAGCAC
Source organism: Haemaphysalis longicornis (assembly GCF_048455015.1). Taxonomy (NCBI): domain Eukaryota; kingdom Metazoa; phylum Arthropoda; class Arachnida; order Ixodida; family Ixodidae; genus Haemaphysalis; species Haemaphysalis longicornis. The sequence continues at coordinate 164,607,993 of NW_027526335.1, forward strand.
AGCACAGACGTTGCAGCACATAGATTGTGATCAAGGTACCCGTAGGGGTACCGAAACGTCAACCCGCTTCTTTGACTTGGTCAGTGACCTACGTTTCATCGTCACAACCATGCTTTTACCTGACCAGACGGTATTCCGTCAAACTCTGGACTATGTTAACAGGCGTACACAAACAGATGTTTCGAAGAATGTTATCTGCACGCTATGCCAAATACCAATAGTACGCACACTGGGAATTTAAACACGATTAAAGGAAGGTCGACTCCACTGGCACTTGGACAAACAAGCGACGCATGGGAACTGATCTTTCGTAATCAGTCTCCAACACAACCATAGATGGCAGCTTGGTTCACACCATGGTTTTTCGTGGCTGTTTTCGGGATGGGCCACTTTTGTCACAAGCTATAATGTAAGAAGACCACGAGTGAAGAGTCGAGTAATCCTGGAGTACGAAGGCTACATACTGTGCTGCAACGTTTATTTTGATCTGATCGTGGGATTTAACGCGCCGAAGCTACAACTAAGCTTTGAGGCGCACCGCATTGGAGAGTTCCAGATTTATCTGGACCCCCTGCAGACGTTTACTGTGCGTCGAAATCTCAACACACAAGTGCTTTTGCTTTTCGTCTTAATGCTTATCACAAGCTGTTCTGCGAAACCTTCATTCGCCACATAGGCCATCCACATGTTCGTGTTCTAAAGGATTTCCTAGTTAACGTAGCGGCTGACGTAGCTCCGAGTTCAGCTGCGCGTCGCACTGCAATGGTGAGAAGAAGCACGAAAGAAGAAAGGCCAGCTGGCAGCAATGCTTTCCTCCGAAGCCAGGTAACGTTATCGCCTTCTCCGGTGCACCGGCACGGCTTCACGTTGGGCGCGCGCGCGCGACCAGTGACCCGACGTCAAAGATCGCGGGCTGGTTCGCAGAAAACGCTCGACGTCGAAAAAGAGGTGTCTCGCACAAAAGCTGAGGGGGTCACACGCGAAGGCGCGTGATTTGATCGCGCGTGTCGTCGAACTATGAATGCTTGGGCGAGAAAAAGCCACCTGAAACCTCATCCGCCCTCCCCACACCTAACGCACAAACTGTCGCGTCTCCGCCAGCAGCAGCAGCAGCAGCTTCGCGTAGATCGAAACGCGCGAGAGGAAAAGAAAAACCAAAGCGAGAGGACGCGAACCCCGTCGTTACGTAACGATGTTGTGCAACGTCGGCACGGCCCGCGAAAGGAGCTGTCCGAGTAAAAAGGGTTCACCAGATCGATATACGTCGCCAGAAGGGCTCGTACACTGCAGAAACGAAGAGAAGAAGAAAAAAACGCGAGCAGGCATCTTTCGCCCCAACACGAGCCATGTTGGCTGTGTGAGCAACGCTAGGAACACGCAGGCGACGTCGCCACTAGGCGCGTGGAGACAGGTTCGTTCCCCGTTCGGGCCGGTCCCGCGGCACGCGACGACAACCGTTAGCTCGCACCTACCCCGAGTTCCCAGCCGCAGCGCTGCACCCGGGCCGATTACGTAGCACCGGTGCGAAAGAAGTGAGAGAAAAAAAAAACTGCTGGTGGCATGCAGATCGCTGCGAGCGCACGCCATTTTTTCCCCGAGAAAGCGAGGAAAAAAGATCGGCCAAGCTGAGGTTCAAGGTCGCGCGAGCGGCCAACAACATGCCGCCTTTCAACGCGTCCGCGACGAGCACGTAACCACCGGTGCCGTCGCCTCGCGGCGAACAGAGCGTCGCGCGGCTGGGGTTCGGCGAGACGCCGTTCGATCAGCCGCTGACACGGCACCGCGACGCCGAGGTAGACGAGGACGACGACGAGCTGTACGGGGTCGGCCCCAGCGGCGCGGCCGGCGCTCGCGAGCCGCCTCCGGCAAGCGGGTTACCGGGGCCGAGCTGCTAGCTGCCAGCAGCGGCCGCCGGTCTGCGCTTTGCCGCTCGATTACAACAGCCAGCCGCCCCAATAAAAGAGCCTCCGGGCAGCGCCGAACAAGCCACGGCTCTGTCATAACACCACCACGGAGAGCACCCCTGCGGGAGTACATTAGGCCTAGGGGTGCCCGTATCACGCATGAACAACCCAATGACATTCGGTCCACACGGAGCGACACGACAATCGAAACACGTCAGTGTCAATCGGACGGGACGGCGCGAACTCGCAGACGGACAGCATCGGGGCTCGATAAACACGAAGCGGACTGCCGATTTCGGAGACATCGTAAAAAAAATAAAACAGGACCCCGAAACAATTAGGCTTAAAAAAAAAAAAACACTGGCCGAGTCGAGCCAAAGCAACCCCCGTAGTGGTGGTCCGCACGGAACTAGGGCGTCGGACGCTCGCGCCGCAAAAACAACGGGACGCGCGTAACAACGTCGCGGAACCGTGCGCCTGAACTCCGGCCAGCGAACGACGCGAGCCGAACGCCGCTAGCGCGCGATGCAGAGCCGAGGAGCCTCGAACAGGCCCGCTCGCCGAGCGTAACCGGAGGGAACATGGCGCTTGCCAGCCGTGTCGAGTCCCGTACGAGCCGCTCCGGCGATCGCCCGGCGCGATTGCACGCGGCGACAGCTCCACCGCTGGTCACAACCCTTCGCCGGAACACTAGCTGAACGCGATCGAGAGTCAGAAGGCGAGTAATAATGAATCACGGTACCTTGTGGGCGATCTCCACCACCGGGCCTCCAGACCCCGTCCATTTTACGTAGTCACGGGCGACAATCAAGATGGCGGCACTTCCTGAAGAGAGCGCCCGATAAGCAACGCCGCGTACCACTGGCGCGTCCTGGCGTGAGCAATCCATGAGCTCCGCAAACAAACACACAAAACATGGCCGCGCGCTTCGGATTTACAAATTAAGTTCGCTCTGTCCCTTCGCTCCCCAAACTGCAATGCGTATACGCCGGTTTCAAAGCACGAAGTACTTTTAAAGCTGCTTTGTTTTTAAATTCATTCCCCTGTTTTCATCATACAGCGACACAAAAAGTCCTCACCAGCTGGTTTTGGTTTCGGTTTCGATTTGTGTGTTTGTTTTACCCTCTCGGATTCTGCAGCGATTAAACATACGACACACAGAAGTTTTCAAATACCCGAACTTTAGGCTCGCTATAGCAAAAAATTATTTCGACTAACGTCCAACATAAGCCATTTAGCATCGCTAGATTGCGTCGTGGTGATATAGCAGACAGGAAGGTCCTATAATTGTTAGTGACGTTGCTATAAAATCAATCCCGCTTGAAACAACTTGTTCTGCGTTGTTTAAATGCGCGATAATCCACCGCTGCCGAGACGGCGACAATAAGTCCTGTGACATTTCGCCACTCAAACTTGCATTCCGCGTGCGCTCGCCTTTTGTTGCAGATGCTACGCTTTGCGCCCATACAACGACGCGTCAGCCTCCTCACAGTTGTCTAGCATGTGGTTAGCGATGATCGATCGCTAGCTGCTCTTTCGTTTACAAAACGACATGGCAAGACTGGCAAATTCCTAGTATTTTTTTTTTTCGAAGGGGGGGGGGGGGGGCTTTAATGTCTTTTTTTCCAGCTATTCGCAAAGATATACCTTCGCAGCCACTCCGGTGCAGTCCATCTCATTTTTTTTTATTATTCCCTATTCCTTGTGCAACATTGTCTCTATAAGCATATCTGGGATTCGCCACACGCGGCAAGCGAGCTCCGTTGCGTCGAGTCGCGGCGTAAGCGAGCGACACGAGCGAAACGCGTCGATGCGATCAAGCAAGACGTCGCTGGGTCAGCAGGTTCGGCCGGCCGCGCCGCAACGGGACAGGCGACACGAGCGGCCAGAAAGCTGCTGCCGCACAAGCGCCGGGGCCAACCGGTGCGTGTGCTGGCCCAGCGCGACCTCCGAGCAAGCAGACAGGCAACCCCGAAAGCAGAAGTGACGTCACGGCAGGAGGGAGGGAGCACGTGACATCCGGTCTTTTCTCAAGAGCAAGCGGAGAGAGAATGAGGAAGGAGCGCTGACGTCACTATGACGCAACGCTGCCTCGCCCAAATGGGAAGAGCGGCCGCCGCGTCCAACATGTGGGGCGCTGGCGCGCGCGAAAGAATCGGGGTTAAGTGCAAGCCGAGGAGGAAAGTTGTTTCAACCTGAATGTCAGAAGGAAGGAAGCGGCAGCCCATAGTTACGTAGCAGGCAACCGGCAGACGGACGACGGTCGCAGGAAGAAGACGCGGCAGCTGCCGCGAGCGCTTTCTTTCCTCTGACTACACGCCCCCCCACCCCGCCGACCGCCTCATGATGTAAGGAACTGTAACAGTGAAAACCTGGAGGCGTAGTGACGGGCCGTGCAAACCAGGAAGCAAAGCCGTTCCTCCATCCATTTTTTCATGTCTAAGCAACTAAGGTTAAATCGACAACCCGAAGCATATGTAACCACACACAACAAGCATTTGCTTTTGTGCTTGAATTAGGTCAAAATGGAACAAATTTATTTCGTGAACGACTTCTAAAACGTTTAGGAATGGTAGCTATTTGTCCACGAGCGGATACAATCGGAGGCAGAACAATGCAAAATACGCATGCACGATAAAGGTCATATGATTTATTGCAAGTTGCATGCCTTTCGCGCGCGTGATGAAGGAGTTTGGAGTCTGCCGCGTACCCATTTCGACAACCTTGGCTCCTGGACATATGACCACTAGCCCCTGACACTGAATAGTCATTCTCAGGCATCAATAGGCAGCGGAAGACGTGCAAAATGAGTATGGTTCACCAGGTTTCCAAGTAATAACAATTTCTCGCAGTTAACTGTTCCCACAAAAACCACTTGTTTCACAGATGTTAGATTTTGGAATAATTTTCCTGTGGCTGTCAAATCATCTCCGTCCATAACATGCTTTAAAATAAATCTTCCATTATTATTTTTTTTTGCTGCAAATACGATCTTGTTCTCTGTTAATTCCTACTTTTTGTATGTTATCCCTAATGTGCCTTTGTTTCCTCTGGGTTATTTACGAATTGACTGTGCTAGTTTTTGAATAGGCTGCCTTTTTGAGGGTATGTACGCAATATTCTCATTTTTCTTGCCTTTTACACAGCGTACTCGTTTGATGGGCTGTTAGGACCGCTTAATTGCTGCTTCCACGCAATATTTTGATGTATTCCTAATCGAGGGTCCACGTATACAGTCTCATGACGCTGGGTCCCTCGTCTGTGTACTACCATGTTCGTATTACTTTTATAAAACAATCTTTTACTTTCCAAAAGAAGAAAGATCAAAGTTGCACCAGGAAGCGTCAAACAGCTTTCCCAAAGAGGAGTCGTCGCGGGTTTGCTTACGCGACGTCACCGTCATACTGTCAACGTCCGTGTGTAACACAGCGTCGCGAACAAAAGCAACCAGTTGTTCAGGCGTTCAGAGCAATTCGCGGCACAGTGCTGCGAAATTAACTGCGTTCGCCACAGTCTCACCAGAGTTACGCCAGCCTTCCAAAGCTGCCCTGCTTTTTTGGGGTGGCCTCTTAAACCACAGGCGTACGCAGGACACATAGCAGAGGTTGCAGATTTCTGCAGATTGTAGTGGAAGAAAACAGGCGCGTGATAATGTACGCACTTTATACGCGTTACACGTGCAAATAAATGCAGTTATAAGATATCTGAAAGCCTTAACTTGACCTTTTCCAATCATCTCGTTAAATCGATCGCACCACCGTTTATCACTCATTTTCTTCCATCACATCAGCGAATTTAAGGTGCATATGCGTGTTTGTTATGTTCTTTTAACGGCGTGAGCAGGGATCACGTGATCGCACAGCACCTTGAAGGGAACCTGAGCGGTGCAGGTGGAGAGAGGGTCGTCAGAATTGCGACACCAACAAACAAACACAAAAGAAGTAGAGGACGCAGGTCAGTGCGCTATGGGATACCACGCAAAATCCGAGCGCATACGATCCCGATTACCTACAACTTACGGTGCGAACAGCAACTTTACAGTACGCGGCGGCCGCTTTAACACCTGAGGTTCAACTACGCTTGCAACCCGTCCGGCTACGCTTGCGACGTCTGAGCTGAGAAGGTAATTATTTTAACCCAATAACAAATAGCGCGGAATAAAGTTCTTATATCATTCCAGTGAGTCATCGCTATAATAAAAACTACTAGCCTCATTAACAGAAAATTTCGGTTAAATGGAAGAACGTTGAAGTTCCTGACCAACATTCTGTGCACTCAGTGCAGGCGTGTATCCACTTATCGCGAAACATCTTTGGCACGGACCCCGGATAACTCGCAAAATACCGCCTCTAAATGTTGTAAACAACGCCTTTGTCTTGGGGACCAATGCTACTCTGCCAGATCATGTGAAAAGAGACTTACGCTAAACATGTCAACATTCAGGATAAATAAAATAAACGTACGTTCCGCTCACTGTGCACGCGCTTCCAGTTTCGCTAATTTCGCTAGTCTCGCTGTTTGGTCTGTTCAAACTGCCACATTGTGCTGGCCGCTTCGTTAGGCAAATCCAAATCCCCTCGTATCTCATGCGTTTACCAACGATCGTCTGTATCCCTCAACTACCCCAGTCTCATCCACGTTATGCATTAACCGCACTATTCGTGCGGTCTACGCGTTGTCTGCACAGCGCATCGCAGGGCGCCAATAACTCCACTTCATTATTTTTCTACGAACTAAAATATTAACCCCGCACGAGTTGATTCCCTAATCCGTGCTTATGGCTTCCTATACTGGAGCGTGACGCCTGTGAGTTTTTTTAGGGGCGAAGCCCCTTAGGGGCTCGGGCTGTCGGCGTCTCATGTCGTCGTCTCATGCAGTCACGGTACTGAAACACCGGGACACTCGTTGACGCCTCGCGCTAGAACGTAACGCGTACTAAAAGAACACACTGGGACACTCGTTTTTCAACGCCTCGCGCTAGAACGCTTCGCGCTTCAAGTAAAGCTGTATACCTCTACCTCCCAACGGTTTCATCTCCGTGGGCAAAAACTCCAAGGCGCCAAGAAGACACTTATACACTGCATGCTTCGTCCTCTCCCAAGGTTTCACGTTAGTGGATATGGCCCGGGATTTTTCTTCTTCGGTCTTATCAGTAAGCTTTATACAAGTACATACTCACATCACACGCGCGAGCAGCTCTGCTGTTTTAGTAAACTCCCCTTGGTCTTTCGCCAGCAGAGTCGCCCGTTTCCACGGTAGCACGCGCGGCTATGGGCCCGGCTCTCAGCTGGCACGTAGAGCGTTGACTTCCGGTTTCGTATATGTTCACAACCCTCGGTTACGAAACTGCCAACGTTGCCGGTGAGCACGGAACGGCGGAGATGTATCATCACCCAGGAAGTCTTCGAGCAGCTGACGCGCGCTGTTTGACGTCTCATTCCGCGATGACGGCTGTTGAAATAATCCGCCACGTTCACTGGAGGAATTGCCCGATGTGGTGAAAATGGCTTTTCAATATATATGTACTATTATTTGATAGACCAATCGGCTGTGCCCGTTGGTCTATCAAATAAAACGAAAACACGATGAATAATTAATAAGCCGCGTTTTATGGGTGTTATTGTGTACTGGATAGGGGAAGTGCCCGACATGGAAAATAAAATGTGTGGAAACAAGGCTGTTGCACGCTTCCTGTATTGCAAAAACTGCTGATTGTTTGTTTTCCTCTTCATCGCGGTGTTTTTTTTTTTCCTCTTACTTTTGCTGTTCCATGTTTGCCCATAGGCTGTTTAAAAATTCAACGTGTATCTGTACTTAATTAGGGGGAGCTAGTAAAGCTGTACGCGCAGCTTTTTTTTCCCTTTCCTCCCTTATCTCGAAGACAGGAAAATTAAGGGATTATTACTACGTCGCGCATTCGTAGAGAATTTCCCCAGCTGAGCCGTCAAAGAAGTATACTAGCATTTTTCAGAGATCGGTATCTTTCTAGGCTTGCTCACAGGCCGACGCGCCTGCGACGCTTATCACCACTGGTCTTATCATTTGCGATATTTCTGGAATGAGGAACCTAGGCGCTTGTCGCCGTTGCCACGGCCGGATGTAATCGCTGGTTACTTATGCAGGAGCTACTCATAGACTGCTTTACATTTATATAAAAACAAAGTCATTTCCCTGTATTCCTATAGCCACCAAGCTTGCTGTTTTTGTTGCCTAAATTTCAAACAGACTCCCATCGTTTTCTGTACGAGCGGAAGGTGCATTTCTTCAACACCGAAATTATCCTTGGCACATGCAAGCAAAATATGCACTTAAGCTTTATTTCGCTCATGTGGCTTCCACCGGTAAACTGGTTCAACAAATTACTCGCGATTAAACCAATAATAGACCAGCCGGAACGTTAATCGCTCACCTGTTTTCATGCTACCATTAAAGTCGAATTTATGATTGCCGAGTTGTCGAATAACTGGGACAAGAAGTTATGACATGCCACCGATGCAAAGGTGGGGGAAATTGCCCGCGTATCTGCTTGCCTCGCTCGAATTGTCGTTGAAAGACGATAGTCTTCTGTCGCCCCTGTCACTTAACGCCACCCCCCCCCCTCCCCTCACGCCGTTCTCCCGACCTTTCCCTCCAACCTTACAATGGACCTTTCCCCCCAAACATGATGATGAATACAATTGAAGTTTGCGCAATCCTATTCAATTTTCCCGCGTTGGCACGTGTTCGCGCGCCGTCTATTGGTGCATTGTCTTTTCATTAGTCTTTAAGCCTTTTTTTAGCATTTACAGTTGTTTTGCGTGTCTTCGACCCTTTTTTTAACCGCCTTTCTACTAAAACCAAACTTGCGTCTATTTTTCATTAAAACAACGTTGCTGATTGATTGATTGTGGGGTTTAACGCGCCGACGCAGCGCAGGCGATGAGGCGCGCCGTAGTGGAGGGCTCCGGATTAATTTTGACCACCTGGGGATCTTTATCGTGCGCCGAAATCTCGTACACACGGGCGTTTTTGCTTTTCGCCTCCATCAGAAAAGCGGCCGCCGCGGCCGGGAATCGAACCCGCGACCTCGTGCTCAGCAGCGCAACGCCTTAGCCACTGAGCCACCGCGGCGGGTAAAACAACGTTGCTACTGTAAGTTATGTACTTGTGCTTAACCTCAAACATGCCTAATGTTTTCGTTTTGCTGAACAATATCCATGTGTATTATGCGCGCAACCAGCTTCAGTGGTTTGGAACGGTTTTTAATATTATTGTTAAAGTTATTATTCATTAATAAAATTACCTACCACATTGTCCCCTTCGCTTCCCTTGACTTTCCTGACTGCCTACGCTTATTGCTGTATTAATTTATTGAGCCCCTCATTTCCCCGTCTGAAACGTCAGTAAAATACTGTTTTTTTTTAAATCGTAAGTCAGCCATTTTCCCAAATATTTCTTCTGGCTCCTCAAGAAGTCAGACAGACAAAAATGTTCGCGTCTATAGGTAGCCCGAGAAAGACTCGTCTTTAAGAATGGAACATTTCGGAGAACTACAATGGCGCACCGGAGAAACGTGAGCTTTTATCTCAGCTGTATCCAGGTGATCTATGCAGCGGAATAACTTAACAAAGCAGTGTAAAAAATCTGGTGTCATAGCCTTTTCAGTCGAAAAGAGCCTGTTCTTGAGCTTAACGAAGAACGCAGGTTTCAAAACGGAAACAAACGCTCACTGAGACGAAAGATGATTCCCACTAAGGATGTATCCAGGATAAAATAAGGACAAGGATAACATAAAGATTATCAACGAACGTGTCCCATCCCCGATCGGTCTCCCCCATACTGTCCGGGCAGAGTAGCACCCTTATAATCGCTACCTTAATCGTCGGCTAAGCGCGACGATTAGTGTATGACAGCTGCAACTCAATCAAGTGTATGACAGCTGCATTTTACCGGTACTCACCTACGGGGCAGAAACTTGGAGGCTCACTAAGAGGGTTCAACTTAAATTGAGAACGACTCAGCGGGCAATGGAGCGGAAAATGATAGGTGTAACATTAAGGGACAAGAAGAGAGCGGAGTGGGTCAGGGAGCAAACTGGTGTTAAAGACATATTAGTAGAAATTAAGAAGAAGAAATGGACGTGGGCAGGGCATGTAATGCGAAGGCAAGATAACCGCTGGTCATTAAGGGTAACAGAGTGGATCCCTAGAGAAGGCAAGCGTTGCAGGGGGCGGCAGAAAGTTAGATGGGCAGATGAGATCAAGAAGTTTGCGGGGATAACTTGGTCACAGTTGGCACAGGACCGAGGTAATTGGAGAATAATGGGAGAGGCCTTTGCCCTGCAGTGGGCGTAGATAGGCTGGTGATGATGATGATGATGATGAAGCGCGACCCGTGCGCTTATCTCCCTCCGGCGTGCACTGCACAGCCGTCTCAGCTGGTCCGGCGCACTGCCGTAATTGCCCCTGTGTCGGCACCAGGAAGAGATTGGTGCAGAGTTGGGCTGTGTGGTCGCGCATGCGTGCACACGGCCAACTGACATGCACCCCCGACTACGCCGCTCATTCGCTCGGCAGCCAACGCGTGCGCGCTACCGCGTGTCAAGTACAAGCGGAAACTTCTGCGAAGGGGCCGCTCAATTAATTACACCGCGCAACACGGGTCCATGCTATGTGTAGGCGCATGCGGAAAAGAAAGGAGCGAATGAGCCCTCCTGGCTTGTGAGTAGTATACAGACACGGTCATACCAAACCACTTCGCAGCAGACCAGCATTACCACCACCACCACAATAATATGGTAATGCTCAATAATCAATCAATTATTTAATTAATGTGCCCAGGAACAGCCTTGCGCCTAGGACCAGCCTATGCGCCTTAGTACTTGCGCACAGAGGGATACAAGTGCAAAGAATTGTAGGATAAACGAAGAGAGACGCCAAGATAAAAGTGCATACGGTATAGGGAGATCACAAGTAAAACAGAACAAGTATATAATAATAACTCAATCAATCAATCATTTATTTGCGTGCCCACAGACAGCCGGGGGGGGGGGGGGCTATGTGCTGGCGCACGTAAACAAAAAAAAAAACACATGAAACAAGATGTACTACATATCTCGCAAAGAAAAAAAATGTGAGGGTAAAAGTAGTGGTTACACATGAAAAAAACTACACATTCTGGCAAACACACACACTTACAAGCACCCATTCATAGACATAAGAAATGCCTAACAGTGAGGCATATCTGACTGACGTAAACGAGACAATTATATAATAATAATAATAATAATAATAATAATAATAATAATAATAATAATAATAATAATAATAATGCTGATGACGATGATGATGAACTTGAACCCTGTTCGTATTGTGTGCGCGCGCGTGTCCAGTAGGCTTATCCGCCGAAGAAAACCACGAGAACTTCGGTTCCGCGCCCCGTACAGGAAAGAGAAAAGGAAATGCATCGTGGAAATGCAGGGAAAGCGTTATCGAAGCGTAGCCTAGGCGCCTCATCTAGCGGGCGCGCTTGCCCGCTATCTCCCTCCCTGCGTGCCACGCAAAGAACGCGCTGTTTTGGATAGCTCTTTCTCCATCAAGTTGGCACCAACGACGCCCAGTGACGAGTGGACCGAACTCTTTTTTCCCTCAGATACTTTTCTGTGTGATTTTTTTTTTAGATGTTAACAAACCCCGTCTCTTACTCCTAATCCCCAACCTACCTACGAGCAGTGGGTGGCACAGCTGACCAGCTCCGACCTCTCCACCCAGCGTAGCCTGGGGGAGAGGGCCCGGGTGGCCAGCGCAGGCCAGGGTATCCCGGACTAGAGGAAACCCCCCACCAGGCGGGTGCCCACACATCAGCGCCTAAGGCTCGCATAGATAAAGTTTATTCCCCCTTGTCGGGCGCTTCGACGCACCAACTAGCGCGGGCCCTGGGACGAGCAGCGCAGAAATGAAACGCACGTGTCGCGCGGCGTCTTGCCTGCTCGCCCCGGATGTCTTAACCCCGCCTAGAGCACTGCACGGGCCTGATTTTGAGGCCCGAGCCCGGCCCAAGCCCGCTTCGCGAAGCCCGAGCCCGACCCGGGCCCGTAACACCTAGCCCAAGCCCGGTCCGGGCCCGGGCATTCATAAGTGAGCCTGGCCCGAGCCCGGCCCGGGCCCGCCATCTCAAGCCCGGGCCCGGCCCGGCCCGGTAATTTATTTTTTGGCCTAGGGAGGGCCCGCGCGTGTGTGACCAGGCCCGGTCTTTGACGCTAAGGAAAGTTTGTATATTATATTCCGGGCGATCAGACGGAGCATCTAGTCTGTACAAGCACGTCATGAACTAAAACGCAAAAAATAAGGGTTTAAAAGTGCACATAGTTTAGCTTGTACCGTCTGCAGTTCACGCCACATCGGCGTAATAATAGCTCGTATTCTTACACGAGAGACATCATCACCTTTGATGACCAGACTCTTGGCAACTTCACGTGGTTGTCTCGGCCACAAGTTGGTATTGCTGACATTTTTCGATCCGCATTTGAACCAACGAGTATGTACGCGCGTTGAAGTACTTCACATGCAGTGGTCGTTAAGCGGTGGTGTTTCTCAGGCATGCGTGTTTGATTCCCGGCCACGGCAGCCGCATTTTGATCGGTGCGACATCTAAAACACACGTGTACATATGCATAGGTGCACAGCTCCAGAATGTCTGAATTAGGTCCTTCCCCTCTTGGGCATTCCTTGTAATCGTATCTTTGGTATGATCTTGATGCTGTACAAGAAATTTCATTAAAATTGCAGTATAGTGACCATCAGACCTATCAAAACACGTCTCTAAAATAATGCGTACAACTAACAGCAAGAAGCGCGCAAAAATAAATAAGAATATTCATTTTGATGCTCTTTTCTACATTTCACGTCGGACCTATTAACGGTCGTGCCTATGAATTCAAGCCCGAGCCCGGCCCGGGCCCACGGCGTCGAGCCCGAGCCCGGCCCGGGCCCACGGCGTCGAACCCGAGCCCGGCCCGGGCCCGCGGCATTGAGCCCGGGCCCGGCCCAGGCCCACGAATAATCGACTTCGGGCGGCCCGGCCTGGCCCGCGGGCCGGGTCGGGCCCGGGCCCGTGCAGTGCTCTAACCCCGCCACCACATGGACGAAGAGTACGAGACGCGGTCCGGGCGCAGGAGAGCTCGGCCCGTTGTCTTCGGGCTCAGCCCGAGCATTGTGTCTTAGCCGCCCGCTGGGCTGTAAATAAATGTACAGTTTTGTATCGGAGGCTGAGTTTGTCGGTTGAAGATACCCGGGGTCAGATCCTCAGCGCTACTGCGGCTTGGAGGAGAAGCCCCGGGGAAAAGAACATCACGAAGATAACTCCCCTCCTCCAGAATACGCATTTGTGGAGTAACAAAGATCGACGCCAATCAAGGCAAGCTGCGAAGCGAACGGAGGAAACGAGCGGAGCACACACCGAGTGCATTCGGCTGGCTGCACCGCTCGGCAACTCCAGCGCAGTCCGTGCATATCGCAGCAGCGTACGCGCCTCGCACAGCTGTTGCCGAGGGGGCGGGCGGCTGTGTGACATGATAGACACAATACGAAGCTGCGCGAGTTGGCCGCACGCACGCACGCTGTCGCGTTCAAAAGAGGCGTACTCCACGCGCGAAACCGGAACTGTGCTTCAAAACGTCGTCAGTGGTCGTGGGGGACCTTGCTACGAGAGCTCGCCGCCGCGAGGTCATGATCGAAACGCGTCGCTGACGGGCGCGCGCGTGCGGTAGGGAGAGGGAGAACGCCTACCCGGTGTAGCGGAGGAGGAAGAGATACTCGGTAGCAGCAGAAGCAGCGCGTCTGCGCAAGCCGTGTTCTTCGTTCGCTAACGGTCGCCCCGTTTGTGTGCACGGGGCGCCATCTGTGGAGCAACGCGGCAAGCCGCTCAGGCACCGCCGCGAACAGACGCCCATTGGTGAGAAAAGGGCCTGGAGACACGAACAAAAGCTGTCTGTTTTTTTTTTTCTTTTTTTTTTCCTGACGTATTTTTAATCGTCGCCATGTCGTCCAACCCGGCGTACAAGTTTTGAAGAGAAATAACACCCGCGCTTCGGCAGCCCGGGTGGCCCGATTGATCAGACGTCGCTAATCCTCCGGGTGCAACCTGGTCAGTTCGCGTTCCCACCGTTCAGGGGATGAGTACAGTTAGAACTGTTAGAACCACGGAGTAAGATATAAACACTCCGTGGTTAACACGTTTGCCTCCTCCTCCTACTCCTCCTCGCCCGGACAACCCCCGGACTGCCCCAGGGCTCCGTCATGGCCGTACACCCGCACGCCCTCACGCGCGCACATTGCCTATACTGCCGACTGTCGATAATTCGGAGTCGTTTAATTGGGATTTTAAGTTAATTAGAAGTGATTTACTGGATCCGGCAATTTTACGTGCAATAGTACAGTGAAGGAAATTGCTCGATATTTCGAAGCTAAAACCCAGCATATTGGTTAACTGGAAGTTATTCCGAATAAAAAGCATCCACGTTACCATCCTTTCTTGATAATATGAGAAATTTTCACGCTCAAGGACAGCATCGTGTTCTGGGGCGGTATTCTCGAGTTTTGTCCCTTTTGCGTCCCTTTCAAAAGTGTCCCTTTTGGCGAGCTCTGATTGGCTAAAAGCCAACAACCGGAAGTGACGTAACGCAAGCGTGGCAAACCTACTGCTAACCTTGCTTTATGCTGCCAACGTCCACTTCTTAACCGGAAGTACGTCACGATGAAAGGGACGCAAAAGGGACGTTTTCAAAAGGGACAGTTACCAGAATACCGCCCCAAGTACTGATGTCGGTGTCGTCGGAACTGAGGCAGCGCGCAGTTGATAAAGCGACAGGCAAGTTAAGGAAGGCCGGCCTCAACTTTTCTTGTTGCATGCAGCGCCGTGTGAACAGCTGGTGCGGCGGACGCTTCAGGCTTCGATTTTCGCATGCATAAGCCTCAACTATCATGGCAGCCCGTGTCGTACGCTGGACTGCGCGACGAAAGTCAGGATCCTGAACGAAACCAAGAAGGGAGTGGTGTTTTTGTTCTTTTTGCTTAATTGGAAGTTCGGTTAACTTGAAGCATCTTGCGGTCCCCGTGGATCAACCGGAGTGGACTGCATATGCGCACACGATGGCGCCCTTGGACCGGAGCGAAAGCTGAGAGAACCCTCTCTGCTCCTCCACTGGACGTATCTGCCCCTTAATTTTGGCATCATCATCATCATCATCATCATCATCATTATGAACAACAGCAACAACAACAGCCTACACAGGTCCACTGCAGGTCGAAGGGCTCTCCCATCGACCTCCAACCGCTCCTGTTCTGCGCTGCCCGAGTCCATTCCTTGCCCCCAAATTTTCTCATATCGTCTCTCCATCGCGTTGATGGCCTACCCCTTCCTTCAGACCCGTCTCTCGGTATTCCCTCCATTACTGCAGTGGTCCAACGGCATTGTCAGTCCGCCTCCCTTCATGGCGGGCCCAAGTCCATTTCTTTGCCTTTACATTCTTTTATTTGGCTCATCTGAGTGATTTCAACGGGAAAAGGAATTCGATCCATCCGTATCGCACACGGATCAGAACAAATTGAAGCTAACCAATTTCCAGCGAAAATGCTCTGCTAAAATTAAAGAGCAGACAAAGCGCTGAAGAGTGTGTTCGATAATCGCCTCCTTTAACTATGGTTCGATGCGTCTTTCTGAGATCTCTCGCCCCGGCCCAGCTGGGGATTCAAGAAGGGGAACCAGCTCACCCCCTCCCTTACGAGAAACTCTCCTCCTCTCCCGTCCGAACCCGTTAGGACATGCCCTAACGTATCCGTCCTCCATCAGGCCCCCAACCGAAATCTCTCCACCCCCCCCCCCCTCCCCCACCTCCAAGGCCAACCTGGACATGCTTCTAACCCGTACACATCAGAGTTGGCTTAATCAGACACAGATGCAACGTAATATCGGCTAAGTCGCGTTCTTTTGGAAGCTGTCTACACAAATGCCCCGGAACTTGGACGTAACTGCACAGATCGACGAAAAAAAAAAAAAAAAGACAAGACAAGCTCGAACTGTTTTATTGCTACCAATACTCCCGTGCTACTTCACCCAGTTCTTGGTCTGTGCGTTTATCCGTATAACCGTTTTGGCCCGTCAAGAGAGAGATTTAGCACTCCGCATTCTCCGCCTGTTCCGTGGTCACCGTGCTGACCGGGACCCGGCTGGGCACTTGCGCATTCGTTGAAGTGTGGGGAATTAGATCCGCGACCCGCCCTCGCCATGCCCGCGCATTCGTTACGGTGAAGTGCGGCCCTTATCGCCGTGCCTGCGCGCGCAGGCGCAGTCGGGTCCTGGTCAACACGGTAACAACGGAACAAACGGGGCATACGTACGCAGTGCTAAAACTTCCTAAAACCAGTCTTTCAGGAACACCGGGGGCGTCAATTTGCCTTCGCTGCGAGGTAGGGGGATTTCTTTTTCTCCTGACAGGTATGCTATAGTAATGTTCTACTGTGGCAAATTTTCAAGCATCTCAGGCTACTACGGAAGAACGAAAGCGGGGAAGCTCGTTGCCAGTTCAATACGAAGACACATCAAGTCTCACGTTCAACATTGCAAATAAGGAGAAAATATACAAAAGATGCGTGCGTGCGCGTGTCTGCGTGTTTGTGGGCGACGCGAACGCGCATTTATCCCTAACGAGGGCGAGTAGTTCCATCACCACAGTTGCTGCGCGCACTGCGCCGAAAACCTCGGGCAATGGCCGAGACTCAGATAAAGTAGAGTAAGCGGCCCTCTACAAACGCGGCCTTCGACGATCTGCGCCCGCGATTACGACCCGCGTTACGTTCTGCTTTGCGGAGGTGCTCGCGATAAAATCTCCGGCTTTTTCTCCTTTGCTTTCTCGTTATTAACAGCTGAAGAGATATACGGTAAGACCTTACAATTATTTTCTCGGAGGCCCCAATCGTTCGCTCGTGCAGAGATACCTCGCGTGCTTACGCCTTAATTACGCCGCACGCTGACCGTTAGGGCGACTCTATAACCGCCAAGTGTTCTATCTGAGTGAGTAGGCAGTGTAATTAGCAATCTCAGATTTAGATGAAACCACACGGCACAACCGGAGCTCCCGAAGTCATTATACGGTACCTTCGCTGAATTGTGGAAAAACGTACGGGAAACGTGTTGTAATGCGAACTTCCCTGATTAAATTACACGATGTTTTACCGCCAGCAGAAAACTACCAATCTGCCGAGTTTCGGTACAACTCGGAAGTATACTAATTACCCTCCCCCCACCAAAAAAAAAAAAAAAACAGGGAACCTTACCGTGCATCTGCCCTGTACTCATATCGCATACGACGTCCCCACTGGCAAAACAGGCAATTTGAGCTTCGCAGCCCTTGGACAACCATCGGAGGGGAGTTATTTAACAGCGGACCTGTTGTTGCTGACCGTAATGTGTGCGGCGTCATAAAAAAAAAAAAAAAAATGTCATAGTTACTCTTACCGTTTACCGCAACCGTGAGTACGCGGTTTGCGTGCTAACGTGCTCTAGTTCACAAAACTCATGTGAAGATGGATGACTAGCGAAGCTGGAGTCTTAAATACGCGGCGTTCCCAGTGAAATGACAGAAGAGAAGGGTAATTCAAAATGGAGGACGGTCACTTGTCTTAACGATGGGACCGCCGCCAAGAGGAGGCGGAGGAAACTAGACATAGAAACACTTGGAACGTAGATAGTGCGTGCATCCAGGCATCAAAGACGTGCCCGCCACAAGTCGCTCAGCGGCAAACCTCTCAGAAACGCTTGTTATCTACCTGAGGGCCTACTGGGCTTGAAAACTGCGCCTACTAATAACTAATCTACCCGATATGGATATCCAAGTGGTGAGACGCATAAACTTCACGACCAATCACGTTTTGACCTTAAACATGGTGCCTAGTGATAACTATATATTCAAAATGCATATTCAAGTGGTGAGACGTGTAAGCTTGAGGTACAAGCCAGTGTTTTGAACGACGGCGTGCCAACAGCACACACACCGGGACGTCCGTTTTCCAACGTCTCGTGCTAAAGAATGCCTCGCGCTTCAAGCACACGTGGGGCCTCCTTTGTTTTTGTACACAGGCATGAAACATACGCGGAACCTTACCAATATAAAGCTTCGTTTTAATACATTGAGTTGCGCACCCCAGTTAACAGACTCCGAAAAAAAAAAAACCCCGGGTCATCTCCACTAACGTGAAACCTGGGGAGGGGCGAAGCATGCAGTGTATAAGTGTATTCTTGGCGCCTTAGCGTGTTTGCCCACGGAGATGAAACCGTTTGGGGGGTAGAGGTATACAGCTTTGCTGTATAAGTCCCTTGTCTTTGAAGCACGTAGCTCTCTAGCGCGAGGCGCTGTAAAAAGAGTGTCCCCACGTTCTAGCGCGAGGCGTAAACGAGTGTCCCGATGTTTTAGTACTGTGACTACATGGGACGATGATTACGACGACGACGATGACAGGAGACGCCAACAGCCCCAGCCCCTAAGGAACTTCGCCCCTAAAAGGTCCAAGAAGCTCACGTCGAAGCCATTGGCGGTTCCACAGCGGATTCTTGCATCCCCTCCACTTCTCAGCTACAGTAAGCGCTTCGATAGTGAAGAAGCTGCGACTGCTCCCGCGGCGCAACTATACCACTGAGACAGATGCAGGGAGACCTCTGCACCATGAGCGCCCACGATGTCTCGAGAGGGCCCGCTGCAGCGGCAGACGCCCAGTACCGACATCACGCACTATAGCCTACAGAATCAGCAGGAGCGGCAGCGGCGACAACATGCTCCGCTATCGCCCGCAGCTCGATAGCGGAGCCGACGGCCCACCGTCCACCGCTTTCCGCGAAGGGCTGAGCTCTCCTTTTTTCCGTCCTCCCTGCGGCAGCTAAACTTCTTCACGACCGCTATCGGCCGTGCAGCGGCGTGGTCAATGACCGTGGCATACACTCGTAAGATTGCGGCGTTTCTCGCCCGCGTTGCGCGCTCCCAAGATGCAGCCACTGGGCGTCGGAAAAAGGACGATGTCGAAACAATAATTTCGAGTCCGAACTCGTTGTAGTCGTCTTCAAATACACAAGAAAGCAGCGTCCGTTGCATCGAGTGTGCGCAGTCGGTGAACTCAATAAACGAAACGAAACAAACGTGATGCACGCACAAAAGCACGATAATACGTGCACGAGAGGTGCGCGTACAAGCGCTAAGGCAGTGAAGTCTCTTCTTAGGAAGATTCTTGTTCTTACTCTCTTTTTAGAGCGAAGCTGCATTGCGTGCTATGTTCTAACTAAATTGCACGCCGGTACGGAATCGCACGCGCTTGTTCGAGCGCTAGTGCTAGTGTAGTGGCAAAAAAGTATACTGACGGCGGCTGTAGAGGTTCTTTAAGTGTTGTCCACGACCTGCAGGGTCACGTGACGAGCTCGTGACTACTTCGATAGGATTTTGGCGCCATGCAATTGCGAACGCCGAGTGGTGTTGCAGGTGCAATATGTATTTTAACTGCTTAAATATTTTCCTGTAGACCCACCGAGGAAGCCCCGCTCTCCCTGTCTGCAGTTTCTGTAATTATTACTAATAACCATTATTAATGCTATTAATTAAAGGCCATTGGACCTTCATGTGTTCATAGAAAACCGCTTATATTGCCCTCTTCAAAATGTCTTTCAGCAATGCAACCATACATGGCAGGAAAGCTGACTTTAAAGGGCTTGGTGTACGCGTAGCGCCCCGTAGGAATGCGCATGCGGTCTTATGAAGTTAGGCATGCAATAAAATGTATTCCTTAGGCCATTATACTTTTAAAGACAACGGTCTCGCTTGGACTACTTAAAACCCAAAAAGTTTTGTCCGTCCGTCCGTCCGTCCGTCCGTCCGTCCGTCTGTCTGTCTGTCTGTCTGTCTGTCTGTCTGTCTGTCTGTCTGTCTGTCTGTCTGTCTGTCTGTCTGTCCGTCCTAAAGTCCTTTCATTGGCTTTCAGCCAAGAAGCAACAAGTTCCTCCTTTCCACCCCTTTCCTGCTCCCCTCGCGTCGTCTGCCAGCGCTGTCCGCCATGAATTAAGTGACCGGACGTCCCTATTTAAGCGGGACAAGTCCCGGTTTTGCGGCTCTGGTCCCGCTGTCCCACAGCCTGCTTGTGGGACGGCGTTTTTTCCTGCTTTCGGCCGGAAATATGGAAAACTGTTATCGACCCCAGTGTCACCAATGAAAAGCTGGAGGAATAAAAGAGCCGAAGGAAACCGTTTGAGGAACTTCAAGAAAAGAGCGCACACGATGGGACTAAGATTAGCCTCAATGTCTGAGCTGTTTTCTTTATGTTACAGTGTACCAACAATCCGTTCAGCACACCCTTCTGCGTTTGACGAACAGTATGTTGACGTGCTACAACACTTATTTACTTATTCAGCAAATAACGCATCGTTGCTCGTCGAACAAATTCCGTCAGAACTACACGATCCTTCAGTTAAAACAAAATTGCAATGAACCTTGTTCTCCCTTCAAGCTATGTGCTGGCGATGTCATTTCTGGTGATGTCATTTCCGTGGCGGATATGACGTCGTGAGATCTTGGTGGACCCCGGCATAAAACACTTTCGTATTAAAAACGACATCTGCTTCGCCTTCGGAGCGCAGTTTGATCGTCCATAGCGGACCGGAAAAGGAAACGCAGGGCGGAACCGGAAACCCCTCGGCGGGAGCCAATAGCAGCGCGCGTCGGCACATCAATTGTTCTCGCTACTTAGCTAGAACCGATGAGGAGACTTTAGTCTGTCCGTCCCTCAATTCAGCCACCCCGCCTAAAGTGCAAAGAATTTTTGAAAGAGAAGCTTATATAGACAAAACCTTTTCGAACCCCTAGATCTGGAAACATTCTTCGTACTTGTCGACATCGTTGGGTAGAAAGAGAACATTAGACTGAGGCGAAACATCAATGCACAACTGGTTGTTGCAGTGTTCGTTGAATTCAAAATAGGTGTCATCATCATCACCAGCCTATCTACACCTGCAGGGCAAAGGCCTCTCCCATTAATCTCCAATTACCCCAGTCCTGTGCCAACTGTGACCAATTTATCCTTGCAAAGTTCTTGATATCATCTGCCCATCTATCTTTCTGCCTCCCCCTGTAACGCTTGCCTTCTCTAAGGATCCGCTCTGTTACCCTTAATGACCAACGGTTATCTTGCCTGCGCATTACATGCCCTGCCCCCGTCCATTTTTTCTTATTTTCTACAAACTATGTCCTTGACACGCGTTTGTTCCCTGACCCACTCCGCTCTCTTCTTGTCCCTTAATGTTACACCTATCATCTCCCGCTGAGTCGTTCTCAATTTAAGTTGAACCCTTTTAGTGAGCCTGAGTGTACGTGCTTAATATTTGCGAGAGGAAATAAAAAAACACGCGTCGACAATAACATTTTGACTTAAAAATACAAAGTCAGCTCGCGCAAGCCCGGGCGTCGTGGTAGTGTTCCAAGTTAAACAGTAACAAAAGGTTCCAGCGGATGGTGCTTGCAGTTCGCGGAACGCGGGAAAATTGATTTGACTTTAGCAAACCCCCTGCTTGTTTATCGTGGGAGAAGCGAAATGGAGGGGGAGATAAGACAGGCATCTACGTGGCAGGGCGGAAGAAGCCTATCGTCTTTTGAAGGCTAATGCAGGGAAGTGAGAAGATACGCGCCAATTTTGTTATCAGACTATTCGTATGGCACTAAGAAAACTGCTTTCCAGCAATGCATCTGAGCATAGCAGTGAATCCGACTTTAAGGGGGGTCGGCGTATAGCAGAGCGGGTTAGGGTTTTTTTTTATTCCACAGATCCCACGTGCGAGTTTCTGCTATTTTTTTTTGTTGAAATTAGAAAAAAAAAGCGCTAATTTTATTATGCACTTGGGTATTGCATCGATCGCGCCAAAGGTTTCCCTTGGGTTAACCGACGTCGACCGGTATGTCTCTTCTGACCAGCTTTAATGTTCACGGACACCATTGTCGCAAGTGCGTTTTTTGTTTTCAACGCACGATTCTGCAGCTCAGATCGGCTGCTGAAAAGTGACGTCAGAAGCGTGACGTCAAACAGTGTTCGCCAACACATGGCCCGCACGCAAAACTGAAAGGGACAAAAAGAACAGGAACGGCGCAGCTGCTTTGGCGGCAACGAAATGCAACGCCGGCTAACTAGTCCGAAAGAGATGGATTCGCCTAGGCCGAGCTTATTGTTAGCCGCTCTAACGTACGAAGACAAGCCCATGCCTTCCTCTGAATTATTCGCCGCTGGGTGCCTGCTGCCAGCTGTTCATCGAATATACACTTAATTTCAATTATGATTAGATCTAGTATGTATGTATGTATGTATGTATGTATGTATGTATGTATGTATGTATGTATGTATGTATGTATGTATGTATGTATGTATGTATGTATGTATGCATGTATGTATGTATGTATGTATGTATGTATGTATGTATGTATGTATGTATGTATGTATGTATGTATGTATGTATGTATGTATGTATGTATGTATGTATGTATGTATGTATGCATGCATGCATGCATGCATGCATGCATGCATGTATGTATGTATGTATGCATGTATGTATGTATGTATGTATGTATGTATGTATGTATGTATGTATGTATGTATGTATGTATGTATGTATGTATGTATGTATGTATGTATGTATGTATGTGTGTATGTATGCGTATGTATGTGTGTATGTATGTGTATGTATGTGTATGTGTGTATGTATGCATGTATGCATGTATGCATGTATGTGTATGCGCGTGTGAAACGCATGTACAAATGCACGAGCGCCCACATATACGAACCTCGGGCCTCCAAATACGGGACATTCGAGCAAAGTGCAGGTACGGCCGCGGACAGTTCTTGAATGCCGCGCCTTCGCTCATCTCAGCGCGAAGACTAGCGACTTCAGTTGACAAAATCTGCAAGATAGCGCTATCCGGGGATGATTTAAAACTGAACGTTGCCCTTTACTCAGTGCGATCTTTACTCAGCATGGTCGTGTGGCGCACTCACACTAGACGTTTGCGACTTTTCAGCGTGAACTGTTTTTTAAAGCCCACAAATAATGTGGGAATTTCAGTGCGTACCGGCTAACTCCCCGTTAATCTAACTACTCCAATGGAAATTTGAGCCCTGACCTTAACTGTAGGCAAACCAAATCGCGAAATTCATGCTCTCGGGACAACATTCTCGCGCCCGTGTTCTGGTGCCCTCTTTTTCTTTCTTTCTTTACTTCTTCCTTTCTTTATTTGTCAAAAATTGCTGGTTCTTTTTCCTTTCTTTATTTTTTGTTTCCACCTTCCCTCTCACTGTCTCGTTCTTTTCTTCTTTTCTTCCTCTCGTTCTTCCTTTGCTTCGTTTGCTTCTTTCTCCAAGTTCGTTATCGCTCTTCCGTGCTTTATTTATTTCTCTCTTTGTTCCAGTTTTTTTTTCAGCAAGCACACTGTTCTAGTTAATTTAACTGGCCTGCATGACGCAGAAAGCGGGTTGCAAGTATGAAGCAGCCAAGGAATGGCCACATGGTGCCGGATAATCAATCAGCCAAGATCTTTATTAGGACAAGGATGACACGGTGGCGAGATAGTAATGCGTCCGACTGTAATGAGGCGGCAATTTACGCACGACGGCTGTAACGGGTATCAAAGGTCGCCGCAGGCGATGGCCCATGGGCGAGCAGTCAAAAGGGCCCGGCGGGAAAATAGAACAGCAGGGCGGAACCGTGCGGAACGCATCCCTGCGGAGTGCCTCGAAAGTCAGGCGCGCCTCTTCGAGGCATAGGAGTCAGAAGTGGAAATACGGTTACGAAAGTCATGGACGGCTTTAGTGCCGCATCGCTGCACGCATGGCCGGGTGCACTCCTCACCGCGAGTACAGCGGCAGGACATTAGAAGGGCTCAGCTGGGAAGCTACAAGTGCAGGCCTCATTAGACGCTTGCGAGGCGCACGGCTATTGCGTGTTTTACCTGATGTTCAACAGAAGTACACATATCAGGCTGGTAATCAAACCCGTGACGTGTAGTAGGGGCTAGTGCAGCGTACCGCGGGCAGTGCACAAACTCAAGTCCTAATCTGACCACTGACTGAAAGAAAGCTCCCCACCCCTCCACTCTTTTCGAACAAGTACTGCTAAGCCTACAGTGCGTGCAGATAACCTCTTATTCTTGAACCTCCCCCACAACTCCCTTGAGGAGTAAATCTCTACTCGTTAGTGCCACCGAAAAACCTCATAAAACAGATACTCTGCTCAAACGGTGTGCGAGTTTCTCTGTTTCCCACCGTCATTTCGTTTCCCACCTCTCCTTAATCGGGTTGTGAGAAAAGATGTGCTGTTTGGGACGCCGTATCCTGCATTTCTGGGAGATGCGAATTCAAGGATGAAATGTGACCTAATTACTTTTCCCCTCCCCCGACCCAGTCGTTGCCGTGCTGCGCTCAAAACTATAAGGGGTAAATTTAACTGCGGACTGTCCACCCGTTTAATGAGTCCACATGACCGACCTCTCACGGCTCCCTACCCATTCATCCTTTTTTGCTCCCTCACCCCAAAGCCCCATCTGCCGCAATCACTCCATCTAGCCTATCGATGCTATCGCTGTGGTAATAATTACCGCCAACGCACTCGGCTCGCAAAATTATCCGCACATCCCAGCGTAATCAACTCTGGTGTTTGATTGAGGTACTCTCGTTGCCTTATCTGTTCAGTATCTGCCGTGCCACAAGTCGTATATGCACTCCCACAGGTTAAAACCTGCGCTGTGACAGCACAGAGGAAGAATGCGCCCGCACTCGCATGCAGTGCATTCCGGGTTGACGGCGGCGCAGCGAAACGATCCCCGGAGCCCCGCGCACTTCCGGAGTGTGCGACAGCGGAGGCAGCCCTGCTCGCCTCTCTGGGTGACCCAGTTCGAGCACTGGGGCGACCCCGAGTCGGGGGATCCATACAGCGCGGCCGCGACCGCCAGTGCGCCGCAAACCCCGACCCACTTTCCTCGGCCCCGTGACGTCGGCGATGACGTAGCCGTGACGTCAGCGGCAGCGCTCCTCCGCACATCGCGAGGGAAGAGTCGGGTCTCCCGGATCTGGGTCGAGACCGCGGGCTCACGCTCGTCGTTCGATACGAGCTCGCCATTACTGTCCCCCTTGCGGCGGCCTCGCGGACTTCTAGAATCACTTGCAGTGATCGGGAGACACCCATATATCAGTATAAACACAGAAAAGGTGCAGCGAACAACAAAGGAGAGCATGCAAATGAAGATATAAGCTGCGAATTTGTCGTTAATGCCCGTGCAGTTTAGGCCGAGGCACCCACGGCGTACAACACGGAGCGCCGGCGGACGACTGGTGCTATTTGCGCGCAGCTTCGTCGTTGTTCACGCATGCGCTGTTAGCAGTTTCAATTTCGCAGACATGTCCAGTTGGCATTTTTTTTTTATACTCCACACATAAAAGGTCAAAAACACCAACTTGGCATGCCTTCTTTATTTTTCTTCATCAAGAACTCCTTCGCGTACTTTATTACCAAACTCCCCTACCATTTAGCTCCCTTCATCCCATTCGGATCTTCGATCCACCTCATCCCATTAAGGGGTTACACTACTGTACAACTAGTCTTCTCACTTCGTCATATTCTTACGTCGGAGTTAAACACGTCGATTGCTAATATAGTAACCTTCATGTGTACCTTCCTTTTGCATCATTCGTTTCTAGAGTTGTTCCTTTCACGTATGCTAATACACTACCACGCTACGTACATTATACATTACACGCACATCACTTAGCCTAACACACCACCGGGGAGTGTTTCCTGAAAAATGAAAGCCTAACCTTTCTCGTGTCTTGCTTTGTAATTGAAGAAGCTGCAGCCAGATGTGAATCCCTATTTATTAAAGAGTTATGCTTTTTTCAGTTAGTCAATGCTTCTCTGGTTTGGTTGCCATGGTAGCTGGGCGTGGTTCTTGCTTCCCTTTTCTGGCAACCAGCTGCGCTTCCGCTTGGTGCAGCTTTTCCTCCATTCGCGAGGAGCGAGAGCACCACTACGGTCCCTAGAATGTCTAGGGAGCGTAGCAGCACGACCGAAGCGGTGCTGCCATCTGTCTCATCTTTCCGAAAGCTTGCTTTCCCTTTTCGCGGCGGACTAGTCCCACGTGACAAAGGTATCCTCCAATCAGGCTACCGGCATGCAGGACGACACCGGTTTCGAGGAGCTTTTGACGCGTTTTCTCCCACCTTCGACGAGACGCGCTAGCGTCGAGGCACCGCGGGGGTACAAGAAAAAAAAAAACACTGCATTCTAAAGAGAATATACGGAAATTCTGTTAATTTGCTACAAATGTATAAACATTCCTACACCCCTTCTCTTCATTATGAGATATTTTATAGCCAGAGAGCTGATAATAGGTGACCTGTTTCGTTTGGTTTTCTCTCGTTACAAATAATATATATTTACCCTATCATAAAGATTAAATGTGTTAAATTTGCCAGTTATGCATTTTGTGCAGGTACACGACGTTATATGGCTCTTGATTTTTCGCGATTCTATCGTGCCGTTTGAGTCCCCTTTTTCGTGTTTTAAAGACGACAGCATTTCTTGGACTACTTAAACAAGAAAGTTTTGGTCTGTCACTATGACTGTCTGTCTTTTAGAAAAAAGTTTATTTGACAACGCACACAAATCCTTACGCCGGAAACACAGGACAAAGAACATTCATGTACAATGCATACAGGTATATACCGACACTAACAATGGTCAGCCCAATCACGTGAACTGTGTGCCGTAGAGGGAATGTCATTGTATAACTATACAACCTCATCAATAGCTTTAAACAAAAAGAATTGGAATATCTTGTAAAAAGGCGAATCGGCCATGCCACACTTGTTGGAAAGTTAGGTTGACCCGCCCTTAAATTTCTGTACAGAAACAAAAGCACATGACCACTGCCTGAGCCTGAGCCTGAGCCTGAGCTCCTGTCTTGAAAGGATAAATTTATTATAAAAAAATCCTGGTATCATTGATACAACGTTACAACCAGACACAATTAAACAAGTGCAGCGCCAGTAGCTACAAAACTAATGTCTGTCTTGAAAGGATAAATTTATTATAAAAAAATCCTGGTATGTACCTCGATTCAGCTTCTCGATCAAAAGTTAACATGAATTCCTGAACGAGAGGTTTATATAAGCAAAACAATTCCAGCCTACTAAGCTGGGTGGATATGCGCACGCTTGTCAACATTGTTGAACAAAAAGGAAACATTTAGCATACTTGAGGCCAAGCATCAATACACAAGTGATATGTGCAGCGTTCTTTTAATTAAAAATACACCTCTTCTCGATTTTCGCGATAACAAACAAATAAATACACCTTTGAAAAAAAAAAAAAAACGTTTTCACCAGAATATACACAAAGCGCTCGCGGCGTGCCCTCGGGGCGGCATTCCGAAAAGTTTACCACTAACAAAATGTTCCAGTAGATGGCGCGCGAGCAGTTGAACGCGGGAAAATTGAATTGACTTGAGCAAACCTACACGGTGGTTATCGAGGGAGGAGCGAGACAAGAGAGGAAGAACGCCAGACGTGGGCGGGAAAGGGAAGAGAGGCATTTATCTTGCAGATGCGGCAGGAAACTATCGCCATTTATTTATTTATTTATTTATTTATTTATTTATTTATTTACAAGATACCTATGTTTGCATGAGGGACTTTTTGCAGCGACGTGAGCAGATACGGGGCCAATTTTTTTTTAAATACTCGCCTCAGTCGTGTGAGGGCATTGTATTAGCTGGGCAATTTTTGTTTCGTTAGCTAATCCTTAGTTTTTTTACTTTTATTTTTTTTAAATTTCATTCTGTCAATAATGCACATTTTCACTATTATAACGATTTAAGCGGGTCAACTTCGCAAGTCATGCATTTTATTTTCGCAGATACAGGGCGTTACACGGTTGGCGCTCCGGGTACTAAGCAAAGAATGCCAGCGCAATGAAAAACACTATGTCGAGAATTAAATTCCCATAAATCGCCCGACTCGAAAGCTGCACTGAACCACGTCGTGAGGCACAAGCGAAACTGTTTGTATATGGAACGCTGCTATTCGGGTAAAACAAATTACGTGTCGGAATACGTACGAAGCTCGGACGTGTCGCATTATGCTCTATATATACAGCAAAATTTTTCAATTTTTTTTTGCCAAAACATGAAAGTGCAAAAAAAAAAAAACGTCGCTTTCTTTCTGAACTAAAATACCGGGCATTCGCGATAGCATCTTTAAATTTGAGTGCCAACATACCAGTATTGGAGTTGACAAAACTCCCTCATCTGCTCCGGTTAACCACGTTGCTCATTTGCCGGCTTGTTATACCCCGCTATTCTAGGAAATTACTATAGCGCCGCTGGCTCTACTGCGACTGCACCTGCCCATCCCCCTCATTTGTTACGGTAACTATAGTGTCACTAAGTAACGTCAAACAAAGCTTATTTACTGACTCTATCAAGTTGTCAAAATATTTCTCGCATATTGCGTAAAGTTTTCTTGGTGTACGCCCCTCGCAATGTGTCAGCGGCCGTCTGTATGTCCGCTGCTCACTCTAAACTTTTTTGCCTCCCATATACTCCTTAGAGGTTCTTTTTCGCTTGTCCTCTAGTGATCCTCCTTGTAGGAGTTTTTTTACTACATGGAACAGGGAGGTTTTGTTTACCTCCTCAAAACAGGGCGTTTTTAGGTGATGGAAAGGAGGTATTTAGGGAGTGTTAAGAAATGTCCGGGAGAATTTAAGGAGTTGAAAATGGAGTATTCTTTACTTTTAAAGGGCGTTTTTAAGTGATGTTTATGGAATTTTTAGGCGGTTGAATAGGAGCCTATTATGGCTCCCTTGGGAAGTACTTATGGTATTTTAGGGGCGTTTTTAGGAGGTTCAAGGGAAGCATTTACTTCTTTTGCATGGAGTTTTGCCAAAGCTTGGGGAGTTTTGTAGGCCTTCCGAAAGGAGTTTTTCGAGGCCACAAGGGAGAATTTCTAGTTCCCTGCGGGAGTACTGATTTCACACGGTTTTTGTCGATTTCAGGTTTATTTCAAACGAACTTTCGCAGACAAGTTTACATGGTACATGGTGTACACAAGGAGGTTCCGAAATATAAACTTAGGGCGACCTTCAATAAGAAAGCACAAATGGTACATTGCTAAATAACACGCCAGTTGGGAATGGAAGACAGCAATACGATGCTAGTTGAATAAACCGTAGAAACAATATTACTAGAAGAACTGGAAATACGCGAAAAATAAAGATAGGCACAAACACAACCGCATGGTAAGTGAAATCATTATATAATACTAGCGGATCGAGAACGCGTCGGTACTTATCAGAACTTATCAGTACGCATCAGTCCTCAGTACACAAAGTGAAAAAAATGGTTCCAGTGGTTTACAATAACAAAAAAAGTTTTCAGTTGGTGGTGAAATGAGCGAGAGCAGTGTGCTAGTTGAACAAATTGTAGAAACAATATTAATGCAAGAACTGGAAATACACGAAAAACAGATCAGCACAAACACAACCGCATGGTAAGTGAGATCATTATATAATACTAGAGGATCTAGAACGCGTCAGTACTTATCAGAACTTATCAGTACGCATCAGTACTCAGTACACAAAGTGAAGAAAAAAATGGTTGCAGTGGTTTACAACAACAAAACCATTTTTCAATTGGTGGTCAAATGAGCGAGAGCTGTGCAGAGATTTGATACTGAAAGGTAACGAGCACTTTGTAGGTGGTTAAGGCACAAGAGATAAATGATGCAGGAGACAGACAGCAGTGAGATGGCTATGGATAAATGAGTAATATAAAGAACAAAAAATATGCTGCACAAAATACCAGTGCGTTTTGATAAAGACACAAATGCGCCAAGAAAAGTGACCGAGTCTGACGGGCTAATTGCAATGATATAGAGCAGAATGGGTGCTATCGCGACAGCTTCTTTAGAGTGAGAACAAAAAGCCATGAAATTCATGTTTTTCGGATAATTTTTAGTTGATTCATTTCGCACCTGTTGCCAACATTATTTAGATAATTGTTTCAACTTAAATTAGTTTGTTAAAATTATTGCTTCACTAAAAGATAGCTGTATTATCAGCATACAGAACGGCCCATCAAATAGCCTCTTTTCAGTAAAAAAAAGAAAAAAGAAAAAGTCAGAAACATAATACGGAATTCTTTTTGACTACTATCCAATGATTACAGGATTGAAAACAAATAAAATATTAGTGAGCGATATTCATGCGATAAAAGTTAAATATTTCTAAATCCTTCACACGTGGTTTGGTGCTGGCAAGGTCCAAAATGGTATGTTCCACAAACGTTAGAGCTCTGTGTGCCTTCTTGGGATATTGAATGTTCAAACCCAGAACGATGCAAACAGACTACACAGTCCTCCCAGTAAAGATGATGCAGTCAAGACACGCTGGCCATCGATGTGGAGGCCAACTTCCGCGTTCATGGAATGCAGGCAGGGAGTCAAAGGAACATCTGTCTGAAAAAGCAAAAAAGAAAAAAAAAATGCCCCACACGTAAAATTCTTACTCATTTCAATACTCATTCTTACCGACCAGAGCGGTAAGAATGAGTCAGAGCCTTGAACGAAAAAAACACAAAGACTTATATTTGGACAGGCAAAACACGGTACAAGCACGAGGACAGGAACGTAAGAGGTAACTTAGAATGAATACAAATGCCAGCTACAGTTCAAATACAAAACATACAATCAGGAGCGTTGACAAATAGATATTACAAAGTAGAGCAGTTAATTAAAAAGAACACGAACAGTTCGATACATATGAGAGACAGAGTCCCACAATATTCATCTACCAGGCCAGACGATGCACCGCTGTCGGAGGCGATTCGGCTACCTGTGAACGACGCCCAAACGTAGCTAACTTGCTTCGGCGCTAGTCTCTTTTTTTTATAACTGCGCACTTCGCGGAGATAAAGGGCACAACCCGCAACGCGCCCGCCGCCGACGAGCGCACCACTTGCCTTTCTTCCTTCTAGAATCATCGACACGCCTTAGCACTGGCAAAGCTACGCTCGCCCCCTCGACAGAACTGAGCTTCGGTGAAAGCTGAGCAGCGGAGTTTTTATTTTGGTATTTTCTTGCCGGCGAGTGTTCGCGTTACCGCCGCTTCGTTCGACAAATTCCAGCGTTTTCTAGGGGCAAATAGAACTGAACTGAATGAATCGGACGACTTAACAAGAATTAGGCCCTGTACAATAAAAAATGAAAAAAATATACGGTACTTTTAGACGTCGTACGCTCGAGTTTGTGGCAACGTACCCGTGTGCGGCTCTGTCCTGAAGTTCGGAGAAATGCAGGCGGGTTGCGTTCCTTTTCTCGTCTTGCATTACGCTTTCTTTTAAATATGAGCGCCCTCTTTCCCGACATCTCTACGTTCCTTATCGCTTCCGTCTGACTGCGCTGATTTTCGCCAGCATGAAGTAACCGTCACGTTGCTTTGAAACGACGCCGCGCGCGACAAGCGATTTTATCTCGAATGCCCTGTTACAAACCGGCTTACAAAAGAATGCGAATGCATACCCCAAAACCCACAAACAAGTAAAATAAAACGAGTGAGCGCTTTTTTCCTTGTCCGTGCGTGTACGTGCTGTGTGCGGCACGGGTATTTCGCAGTTAAGCCTATCCAAACGTTTGACAAACGCATTGACTGAGGACAGACCACTTACCAGCGAGCTGTCCACAACTGTCGCCGTATCCAAATGCTGTTAGCGGCCGTTCGTCGTGTGACAGGGGCACATAAAAATCTTTCCACCAAATGGCACTACTAGTCCTTCGCAAATAAGAAAAAATGATGGCCCAAGGCGAGGCGCTTGAAGCTCCGGCAGCACCAAGTCACCGGCCGCGCTGCATTGATTGCGCGGAGGTTGTTTACATCCGGGCAGCAAGTCGTGCCGCCAGGGCAAGTTGAGTCGCTGCAGTCGGGTGCGTTGGCGCGCTGGCACGAGAATTTAAATCGTCTGTATATGCGCAAGCAAGCGAAACAGATGAACATTGCAATTGTTTGCAACGGCGAGAACTGTCTCTTCGTTAGCAGCAGAGTTTGACAACACCTATCGCCAAAATAAACAGATTGAAACAACACGGCCGCGCTGTCTGCCTGTGATCGCGCTGGTTGAAGCATCTATACGGGTATACGTACGGTATCGGTTTTGTAGCTGTATGCAACCGTCGCGTCCTGCTTACTCGTTCTAATTGGCATTAGGCCACGGTTGAAGTGCTGATACACGGAAGCAACACAAGACTAACATGGCGACCGCCCGCTTGAGATGATTACCTCCGACGGGGAGTTTATTGTGGACGTGGTAGTTTACAAGGAACCGAACGCCACCTCACAAATGGTGTTACGTCGTTCTAAATCCCCCCTTTTGCTACACGGATGGGCAACGGTACTACCATGGAGATTCGTCCACATTTTTAGATCATGCCTAGGGAGTACATTTTTTGCTATAGGTACTTTCCAGGGCACATTACTTGATTAAAACTCCATTTCCGGCTAGTTTGCGTTTACAGTGCTGGCATCCGCGGAGCATGCGCTGCTAAGCGCAGCTCTTAAAAACGATATGCTCTTGGCACTTCAGAGAACTTTAGGGCATCGATCTCAGGCATCCTGCTTCTGAAGCGGAAAATATAACCAACTCGGTCACAGTCAAGTCCACACGGATAATAGTAGTAGTGGTAGTGCCACTTTATTTAACATTGGGTTCAGGGTATGGGGGTAGCGGAGGCCCAAAGAATGTTACCAACTGCATAACACGTCCATTACGCGTGTCACGGTGACCTTAAAGATGGCTTAAAGAACTACAGGCAAATCCCTGTGTTGTCGCTGTTCTCGAAGATTGCAGAATGTATACTCTACAAAAGTCTTAGTAGCTTTCTACAAAGAAGGCAACTAATCTGTAAGAAACAATATGAATTTCAGCCTGGTAATTCAGCTGAGATGGCATTGCTCGTTATTAATAAAGCATATTCAATAACTTCAAACAAAAACTTTCACTATTGGCACTTTTCATGATTGTCGAAAATCGTATGGTTTAATAACGCATTTTTTATTAAGAAATTATAAATTTATAGCATTCAAGAAATTGTCAATAAACTTATAGAATGTTATCTGGCAAAATCGAAACAGTAAACGCAAATTTACGGACATCAATTCTGGATAAGTACCATAAGATATGGCGTCCCATAAGGCTCAATTCTCATACCGTTGCATTTTATATTGCATATAAACGATATTGTAAGCATTACATTACTTCGAACAGTCGCATATGCAGACGGTCCTAATGTTTTTTTTTTGTTTTTTTTACGCTTTCTATCTTCTATACCTTCATCAAGTAGCCAGTGCCCGGATAAGTGAATTGTAGACCTCACTCAATATTAACCAGATTGCCTTAAGTGCAAATAAAGCAATGTATATAGCTGCCAATCTGAACATTAAGCCTTTTAGCTCGAATAAAAGATCACATATGCGACTTCGAATCAAGTTCTATGAGCTCGTGTAAATTCCTAGGTGTTCATTTCACCTGGGATTTAAGCTGGCTCGCACACGTTAATGTCAGCTTGAAGATGGATCGGTTTATCGGCCCACAGTATCGTCTTACACTTATTTTACAGGTACACTTAAAAGAACTATTATAATGCTTCTAGGTACATTCTCACATATTGTCACATTTACCTAGACTTGTGAAACAAACGACGCTTTCCAGCTGTTTTAACTTCTTAAAGGATAATTAAATGCCCTGATGTATTCCAAACACAAATTCACAAGATTCAGTGTTCGAATTCCTCGATATACATTACCCTTTTCTCCACTTTACAATTCTGATGTACCGTAACATTAAATGTGGCTTTATTATGTTCACTAAAAATATTTCAGCCAAAAACTTGCCTAAATCTGCGGACTATCACCTCAGTTGGACAGATACACCGAACAAATAATTAGAAATAAACAATAGACAACCAAACAATACCATTCATTACCACATACACCTCCGTGATTGAACAAGCCACTTCGGCTAAACGATACCTCATTTTAAAAAGGTAATAAAAAGCCGTTCCTTTCAAATATCAAATACATCAAGCGCCAATAATTGAACTTAGTGAAGCGTAATTCTTACTACGCCCGGTGTAATTTACCACTTTTTGCCTATCGCACTAAATCACCAACGTTGCTCATGTACGAAGAAATATATAGAATACATGTGTCTGTATTTACCATTCTTCCCAGTCGAAAAACACAACAGAAAATACGACAGGATGATCATGTAAAGGAATGGGACATTCTGCCGTTTGTAGAACACAAATGTTTGTCGTGCGAGCGACATTTTGTCGTTCTACGACAGAAATTCCTGACGCACAACAGACCATCCTGTAGTCCCGACAGAGACAGAGACCCCTGTTCTACGAACGATGTTCCTGTTGTACAATAGAAATTTCTGATGTGCGACAGACATTTTTGTAGTGTTTTTCGACTGGGTTGTTCTTGAGATGGGGATGTATAGTGTAGATTTGCACAGTGTTGTGCGATGAGAAAACGTGAGGCTGTGGCTAGCTCATCAGGAGACGTTTGGATTTGCTTTATCCATGCCTCGTGGACATAATGCACCCTGCCTACATGTCCGAAATAAACATTTGATTTGGAAGATTTGATAATCTTTCAGTTCTGTACTCAAGTTTTCTGGCCTGTGAAGCACGAGAAAAACTTATTACGGCTTGCGGATCTTGGTGCAGGTGAAACCAAAAACACCAAAAATGCACGCAATTACTGCTCTGAATTCCTGCCAAAACACACGACACAGAACTCCCATCAACGCGGGGGGGATTCACCAAACTGACACTGTCAGTACCTTACCAGTATTTCTACAAGGTCCTCTGCACCAAACCGATCGCCGCATAGGGACACATTGCGCGTGGCCACGCTCTGTTCTTTTTTATTTTTTATTTTAAAAATACGAGACTTCCCGCACGAAATACTGTCTTAACAGAAACAGCATAGCTGGAAGTCAACCGCTGTAGTTGCAGGTCGTGTCAGTTAAGAGAGATCGTCTGTGAATTGTTTTTTTTTATTTGGATGTTCGGGACTTGGTGTCGTTTTGTTTTGTTCCACAGTTCTATTGTGCGCGGTAAAACGCCTCCACGGAGTGACATTAAGTGACATTCACCAGCAGCAGTTAAACGCAAACGTATACTTTCATGGGCGTTGCACAGGGAATCATTTGCGAAATCGTCGCTGGCTTAGGATCTATATTTGGCAACACTCTAGTCTTCCGTCTGCAAATGGAATTCACACTGCTGACGTCGGCACCATACGTAGCATGACCGTTCGCTTGTTTGTGCTATACCGGAAAGGCCCCGCCGCATACGCAGGTGTAACAACATTTTCCCCAGGCGTTCGCTGGCACTCCACAGAAATGCATAGAAAACCTTTTCACTTTTCTGCACGAGCGGAAAAGCCCCTGCATGAGGTGCCCCCAGTCTACTTAAACGCGTTCAGGCGACCTATGCCGCATTTACTTCGTAGACAATCCAGTCTGCAGCCAATACATGGGTTAGAATGGCTGCAGAAAACGGCTCGTATTTTACTAAAAAAAAAAAAAAACTGATATGACGTTGGAGTACCTAAACGACTTCAAAACCGTTGGATTAACCTTAACAGATATCGTGGATAACTATCATTTAATACAAATAACATTAACTCGCCGCCCCGAAGCAATTCCAGTCGCATTATGAAGCTACCGTGGAACACGGACGGTCCTACATGTGTTTTACTAGGGCAAAGCTGTTGTAGACGCAAGTTTTATTCGGCTAATTAATTCAGAAGAAGGCTAAATCTGAGATTAGAAACGTGTTTAATTTATCGCGCTCGTTGGGACTGCGCCAAGGTCAATCGTGCTTTGTGCCCGGCACTGCTTGTCAGCTTCGCTGCACGACCAAGTTTAGAGCATGGGACAGCGGCCATTTTTGACCTCCGTTCAAATTTCTTATTCTCTGCGTACTCCAGTGGCAGGCTATACTACTCGCAGACATACGACAATGTAACCCATGCACGCACGCACGCACGCACACGCACACACACACACAGACAAAGAGGGAGAGAGAGAGAGAGAGAGAGAGAGAGATGTGTTTATAAAATCAAACTATAGTGACAGAGGAGCACCACGGGAGGCGACTTACGTCATCAAGTGGGTTCTGCTCATCTAGTACTGCTGCATGAAGCTAAATCTCCCTACGACAAAAATATTTCTCGTTACGAGTGCGTGCTTAGTAAAATGGGCGCGCAGAAGCCCGCAATGGGAATGCAATATATCTCGCCCAGTAAATCGTTTCACATGCGGTCCTTATAGAGGTACAAGAACAAGCGCTGTGTCGGTTTCGACGGCGTTGGTGAGCGAGTGTTTTGCGAAAAAAATTGGCCGCGTATCTGCTCCTTTCGTTGCAAATGACATCAAAAGACGATAGTCTTTATCGGTTTTTGCGAAGTAAATGCCTCCCTTCGCTTTACCGCTCACCTCTCATGTTGTTCCTCTTGCGTCGCGCTCCTCCCAAGTTAAAGACGCCAAATGTTTGCTTAAATCATTTTAAATTTCCCGCGTTCCACTGCTCCAAACCGGGTGTCTCGATGTGAACGCTGCCGTATGGCGAAGAGGCGCGTTAATAGAGGCGCCCTACTTCAACGTTTATAGAACCGCGTTTCCCTACTCCAAGTGCGTTGCAAGCAGAACGTGGAAGCTATCTAGTGGAACCTTGCGTATACCTGTTGCCGGTTGATTTCGTAAAATGGCGCCAGAAGCTACAGTGGTGCGGGCGACAGCAGGCGACGGCGGAGTGAATTCTTTTTCTGCAGTTGCTGAAGTATTTAATTTCGCAAAAGTCAAGCATGTTTGAATTTTTATATAGGAACACTGCAAATATCACTTCTGTATTGATTTGTTGTCTCATATTTGCGTAATGTCTTGTTCTTCTTCAACAATGTTGACAAGTATGAACACTACACCGGACCAAAACGGGTGGATTTAGCTGTGACTATATAAGACTATTGCGCAGGCATTGCTTTGCTTTGGCCGGGTGGCCGAATCGAGTCACAGACAGACAGACATACAGACAGACCAAAATTTCTGGGTTTAAGTAGCCCAAGAAAGACTATCGTCTTTAAAAACTGGCTTAATGGCGGCCACAGCATGACTTTCCCAACATTCAAAAATTTCGCGCCCGTGAAATGCAGTCCGAAAACCAGGCGGGCTGCGTCGCTACGTTCACGCGCTCTGCGCGGGTCGCGGTCCAGGGAGCTTTTTTTTTTTTTTTTTTTCATTCGCAGCGATTCGAATTCAAGGGATGCTGCGATCGGTGGAGTGGCGACGCCTATGGGAGCAGACGGGAAGCGGCCAGGGGAAGCTGCGCTTCGCAGAGCAATTGGTTCTTGTGGCGCGCGCGGACAAAGCTTGGTACTGGATAGTCACAAGCCATCGCCGCGTTTGCTCGACTTTGCCGCGGAGCTGTTAGCCTCCGGTAGGTCAGGGTCTCCCCCGCCGTCCGCGTGCAGAAAGGAAGAGGAAGCGAGCCGAAGAGCCAGAAATGAACAAAAATCCGAGGATACCAAGACACTCCCTACGGGTTGTGAATGCGAAAGCATTAGTGTTCAGTTGAACGCCTGGGACGCTTTTTGCCGCCTCGCGCTGTCGAATGGCTTCATCCTCCTGCCTCTGGAACATACGCTTTGCAAGGCGATCTGCATTAACGCTTTCTAATGGCTTCGATCTGTTTCCTGTTCCGTTCCTGTCATCGTGCAATAAGAAAGTTGGCCACGACGATCAATCTTGCTGCCTGTCCGTTCGCCTGTTCAGCTGCGTTATACCGCTTTCTTCGTCGGCGAGGTACTAGCGTGTACGGCCACTTCTCACTGCTGCTAAGTTTAGGTTAAACAAGGACAAGGAACGTTTCGCTACGTCAACGTCAACTAACGGCAACCTCAACTAAAGTGGGAGTGCAGGCGCATCCGGGAAGCGCGATTGACAAACCTGGTCGCCTAGACGCACCCGCACTAGCGCCATCTACTAATTCGATTGGAACTCTCTATTCAACTGAGCAAGTGCTGAAAAGTCTTCGCCATCCTGCCTCAGTGGCCTGGGGCTAGAGTTCTGGGTTTTGCGGTGACGGCCTGGGTTCGAGACCCGTCGGCTTGTTTTTTAAAAGCGACATTTTTTTCTTTTTGCTGAAACATGTTCCCTGCGGTCAATGCTCATTCTTGTCAGAAATAAGGATAGTTTGGCATTTTTTAGGGCGGCTCAGCCTGCCAACACGTTTATTATTTGTTATGTTCTACTCGTACGATGCGAAAAAGAGGCGAACGTGGGATGCTGAGAGAGAGAGAGAGAGAGAGAGAGAGAGAGAGAGAGAGAGAGAGAGAGAGAGAGAGAGCTCTTAATTAGAAGACAGCAGAGAGGTCTGCACGCATGTATTCGCCTACATGCTACTCTGCGGGGATGGGGTGAAGGGAGTAAAGACCCTAAAGGAAGAAGGGCGAAAGAGACGGGAAAAAAAGGAAGAGGTAAAAAATAATGTAACATGGAGTGATCCGTGGGTCACGTAAAAGCCCAGGTGATCTCACAGGATGACGACGCATAGTTCTAAATTGTCTCTGCGACACCGGTGTCGTGTAAATAATCAAACAGTGCAACTAACACTTTTCGCTGGGGTGATGGAGATGACCATGGTCCAAGAAGAGCTTTCAATGATAATGCTTCTAGGCGGCCAGTTTAGTCAAATACGCATACGGCAGCATGCAGTGGCAGGTGAGTGGTGGTGGTTCTAGTGAAGTTGGACATGCCCACTCAGGGGGATCGGCCAGGAACAGGGCACTCAACGGGAAAGGGACAGAGATGACTTCATTACGCTGTTTTCCCAAGTGATCTTGGAGGCCCCCTCTGCCTTGTACAGTCAGCCAGGATCGAGACTGGGCCATCCGCATGGGCGA
Organism: Haemaphysalis longicornis; assembly: GCF_048455015.1. Classification (NCBI taxonomy): domain Eukaryota; kingdom Metazoa; phylum Arthropoda; class Arachnida; order Ixodida; family Ixodidae; genus Haemaphysalis; species Haemaphysalis longicornis. The sequence goes on from NW_027526335.1 coordinate 164,646,959, forward strand.
GGCGCAGTTGGAGTATAGGGCATCGAGGCTGCTGGCCGGTGGTGGAAGACGGACAACCCACGCGGACCTGCGCTTGGCCTGACTACGGCACTGTCGCGGAACCAAATGACTGTCACGGCGCAGTTTGCCAACTTTCTTCGCGTTTTGTAGACCATGAATTTGCGTAGCGCAAAAAAACATGAAGGAAGCTCAGACTAACGCGTAAGATTCGAAGGTAGCCAAGCTGTATGCAACATTCACGACCATCACGATGGTTCAACTTCACGCTTGCAGCTGATTTGCTTCTTCGCTGCCGCAATGACCTTTACTCCATCGTGGTTGCTATAAATGTAAGGTTGCTTCGTTTTTCTGGAAGTGATAATGATTGGACATAACCTAGAAGGGCGTACGCTATGACGCGTCTTTCTCGTTCCGAGCAAGTGTTGCTACGTTTACGGCGAACGCTTGAGTCTTTCTCGTTCCGAGCAAGTGTTGCTACGTTTACGGCGAACGCTGGAGTCTTTCTCGTTCCGAGCAAGTGTTGCCACGGTTACGGCGAACGCTGGAGTCATTCTCGTTCCGAGCAAGTGTTGCCACGGTTACGGCGAACGCTGGAGTCTTTCTCGTTCCGAGCAAGTGTTGCCACGGTTACGACGAACGCTGGAGTTTTTTTTTGTCAATCCTGGCCAATCTGCCAGTGTGAGTGTGCTTGGCTTGACAAACGTGCGCCGGGGACGCTGAGCGGTGCCCGCGAGGCACGGACACACGAGCGCTGGGCATTTTCTCAGTTTTTTTAACTGCGGACACTCAAAATAACGATTTGCTAAACAGCTTCGCTGTTAAAAACGGACAAGGACAGCGACGGGCACAAGGCGACGGGCATAGCGCTTGTGCCAGTCGCCTCCTTCTGTCCTTGTCCGTTTCTTGCGTTAGACGAAGTCATGGACTACCGTTTCCCATTAGCCGAAGTTTTGTAGACACTTTTGTTGTCGTCAGTGCGGGGACATGAGCCGGAAATTTTGCAAGGGGCCCGCACGCAACGCAATCTACACACCGTGAATTTGGTGTATAGACGCTTATGGCTGTGCCGCACAGCGTGAGTTTCCCCTGCTTTCCCTTTTTCGCATATGCGTGCATTATGCGGTGGTAGTTGTGACGTCGCCTTTCCTGCTTAATTTACGTGGTTGTCCCCACTGCGTGCAAGCAAGAGGGACGCAAACAATCCATCTCTGCTTCAAGGAGGTTCATTTATTGGGTGCAGGAATTTCAAGAGGCGCTTGGTCGCAATGCTTCGTGTGGCCAGCGTCTAATGACCTGAACGAAACACTACAGGGACCCTTCTTTGATGATGATGATCGTTATGGGGCTTAACGCACAGAAGCTACGCTTGGGCTATGAGGCGCGCCGTATTGCAGTGGAGGTCCGGATTACTTTAGAAATCTTGACACACGGGCATTTCCGTGTTTCGCCTCCATCATAAAAGCAGCCATCGAACCCAATTCTTTGGACTCCCCTCTTTGTACCCTCCTTTGTACACGGGACACATCTCCAGTACATGTGTCGGCCACCGCGACTGCTTCGGTTTAAGTGTACAGGCACCCCCAGAAGTAGCTGGAACAAGGATTTGTGAATATCACGAAATATTTGTTTTACTGGATTTGACAGTTATTACCGGTTTACAGGAAGCTTTTTATATTAGGAAAGACTCCTTTAAACGCATACCAGTGCAGTCAGGCAGTTTGCGGAACAAGAAATTTCTGTAAACTTGCGAGACCATGTTCTAATGAGTTTTTACGGCACCTGTAGAATATCTGAGGGTGTTTTAAGAAGCTTAATCACACGTACTTTTCTTTTATTCTTATAAAAAGTAGGCATTGCGCAGTAATACTGCACTAAAATGATGCATGAAATATTTTGGCGGCAACAACAGAACATGGTTAGATATATTATAATAGCAATCCTGAATACCTACCGTTTCGCTGAGAAATCTGCTCCACCGAGCGTCATGCAAAGATAACATGGATTGTACGAAGAATGACGAAGATAATTGGACGTGAAAGAAAGACAGTATCGTCTTGTCTTCGTCCTTGCCTTTTTTTTTTTTTTTGCGCTGCTACCTTCGAATTATGCACAAGGCAGTCATACGCGAAGTTCACCACCACACAGAAGAAATGTGAACAGTCAAACGTCCAGTCGTAAGTCTATGTCCTCACTTTCATCTTTTCGTGCTCGTTTCGCATTCAATTCTGCCATACCATCAGAACGTTAAAATTTAGAGAGCATGCCCCACATTCTACGCACTCTAGAAAAATTTAACTACCCTTTTTTCCACAAGAAGAATTTTTTTTCACAAGTACTGTCCTCCTATCCCTTATTCGCCTCGCAGGATTGAGTGACGTCGGCGCTAAGGCCGCAGCAGTAAGTCCACATTTCACAGGTATATTGATCACGTATATACGATATATCCCAAAGTAATATCTGTCTACGTAAACGTGAGGCGGCCGCGAATGACGTCAGTATACTTCCACCGAAATCTGAACGAACGCGAACTACGGCCATCGGCTTTTGCTACACTGCGGGGCCCCCAGCGCCCCACCAGCACGTGTCTCGTTAGGGTTAAGAGCCCAGAGGACAGTTAAGGGGGACACCGTCCTTGCAGCACAGGCTTGCCGCGTGGGCCAAACGGAGACGGGATTGTTCTGCTCAGAGAGCTCCGCTGCTGTCAGTGGGTTTGAAATTGGAACCGCCCGCGTCCGAATCTCTCTTCTCGTGTCGTGCGGCCGCCACAAAGAGAGAAAAAAAGCGCGTCGCAGTGCGGCCAGCAGCCAATATACGAGCAGATTGCCGAAGCAGGCCTTCTGTTGTGTCCCCAAGGGGCCTCCATGGAGAGGCGCACATGCGCTGCCACAAAGGGGTTAGCGGGCTCGGAGAAAAAGAGACGACAGAGTCCACAACAAACAATGGCCGCTGTCTCGTCCGCCGAGTGGCGGCTGGATCGAGTTGCAACAGACAGCCATGACCGCGGTGCGGGCGACAGTGCAGCGATCACAAAGGGTGGGCGAGATCTCGCCCGCGAGGTTCCGAGCGCGCTGATATCGGCACAGAGCACGAGCGAATACGCGGCGTTGGTCGACGGCGAAGCTTTCATTGAGTTCCGCGCTTTGTCGGTGTCCAGCACGTGGCCGAAGGACCGCAGGCGTTCCGGGCGTTTACGTTTTGAATGCGCAGAGAGACAGAGAGCGTGCAATGTCAGCGAAGGAGATTCGAAGCTGGCTTTGTTTTTTTTCCTCCCTTTGTACACGGTCTCGCCAACCTGCGACCGCATTGAACACCGAGAACAAGAAGACTTGGTCGGATTATGGCGGATGCGCTTGCGAAACACGCGAAAGGGACAAGTGCAGTGAGCTCGTATGGAGCTGTATGGAGACAGTGGAGGCTTCCTCCTACTAAGAAGGTATACGGTGGATATGGGAAACAGATCCGGGACCTAGTGATATACGAACTGTACTCTTATTTCATCTTCTTTATGGAAACCCGCCGTGTAATCGTAAGGACGCACGTGCAGCATACCACGTGTCGCAGTCCACTACCAAAACAATCGTGGCAACGCTGCACCGTACGACGACGGTTTTGGATGGGGCCGGGTGTAACACCACACAACAGCGGTTTAGCGAAAAACTAAAATCTTGCGTTTTACGCACCGCGACAACTGCATATGACCAGGCGCGGTGGCTCAGTGGCTATGGCGTTGTGCTGCTGATCCGAAGGCCGTGGGTTTGATAGCGGCCGCGGCACGTGGCTCTTTTCTGAGGGAGGCGAAAATCGAAAACACCCGGGTGTCGAGATTTCGGCGGTCGTTAAAGGTATCCAGGCGGTGGAAATTAACCCGGAGCCTTCCACTAAGGCACACCTCATAGCCTATAGGTGTAGCTTCGGCGCGTTAAACCACACAATCAATCAATCAATCAATCAATCAATCAATCAATCAATCAATCAATCAATCAATCAATCAATCAATCAATCAATCAATCAATCAATCAATCAATCGATTGATCGATCGATAAATCAATCAATCGATCAATCAATCAATCAATCAATCAATCAATCAATCAATCAATCAATCAATCAATCAATCATGTTAACTGTATACGCTAAGGCGCGCCGCAGTGAAGGGCTTTGGACTATTTGAACCATGAACCCATATTCTGCGGGGGCGCCCAAGTCTTTCGACAGAGTTCAATTCTCACGCGGTCTCACGTGATCATTAGTGGCGCGCGGTTATTCGTGACGTGTTTACACGCGCATCCAATCACCGGAGCCTGTGCGAAAATTCAACTCTTCCGGAAAATTTCCGGCGCACCCGCAGAACACGGGGCCCATCTGAGGCTTATTCACGAGGAACAGCCCATTTGATAAGGACAGGGGCGCATTGTCGTATGAATACGTCGTCGTTGCACAGCACGGGTCATTCGGCGGACAATTGCGCCCGAGGTGGCCGGCCGGTTTCTGCCGGAGGCTGCGGTCACTTGGGACGGCCCCGCGGCGGCGGCGGCAGCGGCGGCGACGGCGGACGGCCGCACAAACGCAATCAGCTCCCAAGCCCGATTATTCCGCCCAGCAATCTGCGCGTATAATGCGTGCGGGCAATCAGCGCCCGAGTGGTTCGGGTTGCTTTCCGGCGCCGCGCGGTCGACTTCCAAAGCTGCGCCTCTTCGCCGACGCTCTGACCCATCAACGGCCAACCACAAGCTTTTCCGCGTTCGGATCTAAGTGTTCATCACGTATTAGATGTGCGGCGTGCAGACATTTTCAACTTATTCGCCATGAAAGCAGCCATTTCGTTATTGCGCTGTTCTAGCCACGATTTAATTGGTGCAGTCGACAGGACCATCTAACTGCGCATGTGCGGTGCAGTTCAGAACACTTCAAGATGTTATCAAGGTTTGAAGATCTCTACAGACCCCGCAATTATAAAGAGCGATGGGGTGCCGAGCTGCACACAACCAGAAACCCGATTCGCGAACCGTGGTCCCAAGCTCAAATTCCCTTGTAAGCTCAAAAGGGTGGCGGGAAATGATATTTGAAAACTGTCTCACCAGTTTCGCTCACGTCTCTTGTGTAGTGGGTGAGGTTGAACTGATACACGATGCCGTAAACCGTCCGTGGTCCAAGTTTTGGCAAAGCGGGAAAAAAGGTTTTAACTTGGAAGGAACTGTTTGATACATTAGCATTTAAAGGACGCATATCAGACTCCTAACGAAGCCGAGACTCAGTGTGTATACATAACCAGTGCGCGTGTGCGGACGTGCGTAAATACTTGCGTCACGGCCAACACGAGTATCCACCGTGCTCGACAGATGGCGCCCGACCTCGAGTCTGGCTCTGCAGTTGACGTGTGCAGAAAAGTGACTTCGCGTGCTGGCTGCTTGGTTGCCCACTGGCATTCGGATTTAGCAGATGCTAACTACAGCCCAGGTATAAATGATAACGTTGGTTGATAAATGATAACCTTGGTTGCCCACTGGCATTCGGATTTAGTAGACGCTAACTACAGCGCTGGTATAAATGATAACGTTTTTCGAAAGTTGTCGCCCCAAGGCTGTTAAAAGCGAAACTTTTGTTGTTGTTCGCGTAGTGGAACGGCATAGCACAAACGCACAAGCGACGGCACAAAACGGTTGCCAGTACAACTGCGCACGACTAGCCATACCCTCAAAACTTCAGCTCTGACATGAGCCGCACGCGTTTCTCGCAAAACATCCAACGTCCCTGACAACATTTTCGATTCGCGGGCCGTGTTGCTCGCGGTTATACAACGGCAATCACATTTCAGCCCCGAAATCCCGCGCTTCGCGTCCAGGCACAAAATATGCACTTATCGGGAAAACCGCTTGCGTAACAGTGTCCGATGTCCTTGCGTAACACTTTTAACAACAGTCGGAACTTCGTATTGGAGACAGACGGCTGTCCGGACTGCATAAGGCGCTTAGCGAAAAGCCTGACTTAGGCGCGGCCTTTAGATCTCCGCCTCTCGAAGTACTCTCAGCCGACATAAAAATTATCGCGCTCGAATCCCTTTCAGTCTCCTTCTCCGTCAGGGACTTTCGACCAGGGCCTCAGGAGTTTACTTCGTTTTTGGAGTGTGTCTTGTATCGGCGTCTATATATAGAGTAAAACGCGAGCACTGCAGGCCGCGTCAGAAGTACAGCCCCGATTGCACAGCACACTGCGTGTTCCTGCCTCGAGTAGGAGTCGCCATCAAAAGCGAGAAGCTTGATCATGCGAGAAGCAAGGCCCTGACACAGTGCGGCGAAACTGATAAGAGCCGTGCAGTTAGAGGCCACCGATAGCGATGCTAATATACTCCGCAAGGCGTGCTTTCGGTATAGGTATATACACAAAAGCGGATTCGATTACAGCGGCGCGCCATCGCAATCGACGACCTTCACCACTTCCATTACTACATATCGGTGATTAGGGGATTACATAACCCCGCATCTGATGGTATCAATCGGCCTCGGATAACTTTCGATATCAACGTTCTTTTTTTCTTTTTTCAAACATGACATTCACTGCATTTCTTTGCTGGGAGCTAATTTTCGTTTACGAGTCATTTTTCCGCGTTCCCTGACCTTCAGTGTCACCTCTTTGCATTTGTCCTCGCTTTTATAGCAGCGCCCGTCGCAATCCTTGTAGACATGACCTCATCCCAACCAATGACCTTTACGATGTTAAAACGAGCGGGCGGGGAACATTTACTGACGCCACTGCGCTTAAACGCAGAGACAACCTTGCGTTTTACACGCCAAAGAAACCACTCTAAGCTATAAGGCGCACCGCAGTGAAGGGCTTTGGACTAATTGAACCATTCGAGGTTTCTTCAAGTGCACCCAATCATTTGATAAGACATGCATTTAACAGCCTACGCGTATTGAAGCGTTGACCGTTATGCCTAACAAAATTTCAATAGCTGCGGCTAATCTAACAACGAGCAGGCCAATAACGCGGTTTTGAAGTAAAATTGTCCACCTTACGAATTACAGGAATAGTATGAGACAGCACTTTATTTGTAGTTGAAATCTGCAGTCTTCGCTGGGAAGAACGAAGGGTCGATGCACTGAGATAAATATCATGATTTCTAGGAATCAGTTGAATTCACAACTCCCATTTTGGCGGCACCGGTCCTTCCCCCGCATAATGCACACAAGCTCACGACAAACCGTCCGTAAAATCGAGGTAATAAATGCACGAAAGACGACCTATAGAGAAATTTCCGCGTTACAGGTCATGTTGTGCAAGTGAGTTCCACTAGAATTTATCAACAACTATCACTTCATTGCACAGGCCAAACAACTCAGAATCATAAGAGTTTACCGTTATTACCGACACGCAAGACTCACGCTAATGTGCGCGTGAGTCCCGGAAATGGCGTCTGAGCCATAGTAAGGATTTGTAAGGAACACCAAACTGTAACTCAGTTTAGTAAATCAATTGGTTTGAAAAGATCAAAGGACTACAGAATTACGGTTGAGAGCGTTGGCGATTAAGAAAGGCGTCGGCTACATTAGCATCGCGCCCTTGCCAATATCACCATCCTTGAGACTTGCTTTTAAATAGCGCTCCACAGCAAATGCCCTCGTGTTGCAGTGGAGGTAACAAAACAGAGACTCCGGTGATGGGAACTGTTACAACTTTGGCTGTCTTGAATATACTTTCATTAAATCCCAATCCGACTCCGTGTCTGGAGGCGGACCAGTGGAAGATAACTGAAGTGGAATTTTATTACCAGCGGAGCTGCTGTTCTAGGGTTGGCCCTGACGGCAGACGCCGCTGGTATCGCATCACGCGCTCTCTGGACCCCGTTTCTCCGCCACGCCAAAACCGGTTCCCAATATACAAAAAATTCGTAAAAAAAAAAACATCCGAAGGCCTGCATATCTTGATTTAAGACTATTTTTATTGCCCCTAAAAGTACTTCCAGCAATGCATTTGTGCGCATAGGTGAAGCCGAACTGAAAGGGTGTAAGCTTGGTTTTTGTAAGCTGACTTTCTCACATTGAGTGTTGTTTCACAGTGAAGCATGGTCATCTACTGAGGGAGTATGATTTCAGAAAACAGTTCTAACCCTTGTGTTATCGAAAGTATCGCAAAATATAATATACGAAAACTACCCGCTGAAACGACTCTGCCATTATGCGGAGTTTCATTTACTTTCATTTCATTTCATTTCATTAACGAATTACTGTCTGCTGTCAATACGTGGCTATATACGCAGGAACAATGGCTACAGAAAACGGCTGTAGCTGTTGCTTTACCGGAACTACCCGGAAAGAAATTGTATAACAATTGGCCGCTAAGACGACTCTGGCATCACGCACCACAGCTTCGCTGGTCGTACTCCTCCACAGAGTGGGAGGGCACTGCATTTTTTGTAATTGTAATGATAGTTTTTCACACTTTATGCTGGAGGAGGAGGAGGAGGAGGAGGAGGAGCTGCAAGGCGCGGCAACGCTACATACTCGCATCGCGTTCGTGTAATATTCAATTTCTTCTTAGGCAGAAACGTTCAGAAACGAACTGTCGTTCATATCACTATTTATTTATTTATTTATTTATTTATTTATTTATTTATTTATTTATTTATTTATTTATTTATTTATTTACACAAACCTCACAGGCCCCCGTAGGGGCATAGCGTAAGGGTAGGCAAAAAAAACAGTAAAATCAATACAAGAGCAAGTAAGCATAATATGTACCAGGTGAGGCTAACATTGCATTTCGAACACCAGGCAAAAAAACACAAGGACACAATATACTGCCAAGGCGTAACTATAGATTATAGACTATAGTCTATAATTTATATATATAGACTAGTGTACTGGCTTATCTTCTCTGAATGGTAGCACTACGTGGACGTATACTGCGATTATTGCGCATTCATAAACTGGTGCTTTAAAGCAGTGCATTAAGGAGTGACGTATTTCCGAACAGTTAAGTACATTTCCATTGTTGGTAGTTGCTTTGAAAGGTATCCAATTTCACACTGAGGCCAGTTGAGAGTGGAGGTCGTGGAGGTGTTCGTTTACCGCCCCGCGAATGCTTATTGGTCAACTTGTCTTTTTTTCTATAAACAGGCATGCAAATTGTTTACAGTTAATCCTGGATATAACGAAGTCGATAAAAATTCACAATTTTCCCTTAAATGCAAGTTTTCGTTACATGCAGGTTAATGCCTCCCGTGAATGAAGCAGAAACGAAACAAAAATTTTGCTGGAGTGATGGTGAATTCACCCTTAAAGGAGCCATGAAGGCAAAATACAATTTGGGTTTATTAGAAAGACTGCTTAGTCCCGATAACAATGATACCAGTGCCATCGCAATCTTCGAACAAATAACGGAGGTATTAAAGAAAACGTGTGAAGCAGTCGCGACCCACTAGCCAATTTCCCGCAACTTCTCTATGACGTCACGGAACCTTGTTTGTGCGATTGGCGGCCGCCTAACTGACCTGTCGCGACGACACATGACTGGACGTGTGTAATGGGGCCGCTAGTTCCATTTGACCGTATCACTTGAATGCTAACGTGCAGTTAACGCACTGAAAATTATGTTTTATAGGGCCTCCTCGATTTACCAATCCTGGACGGCCCGCGGGCAGTCCGAGGACTGCCTTCGGACTGAGGTCTCGTAGGAATACATAGAAAAATCGAGCACCGGATCGCGTCCTGGGCAGTCAGCGGACGGTCCGGGACTGATAATCGAGGAGGCCCATTGTTGGCCCGTATGACGTCATTCTTGCTCATAACACGTCACTGTGGCGCGAAATTTGAAAGTTTTTAAATACTTCTTGTTTTTTTTTTCGTAAAAAAAGACATCTTTTGTGGCTGTAATGGAGCTGAGTGAGATACTGAATTGTAGTTATTTCAAATTAAACGAAGTTGTATTTTCTCTTCATGGCTCCTTTAAAGGAATTAGTTCACATGGAAAAACTTCGTGATTTTCGCCCGCTGCATTCCCACGAACTTCATCCCCACACGGCACTACAAAGAAGCAAGGTGACCTAGCCCCCTATTTCCAAACATAACCTAAGTATCACTTTTGCCGTATGCTGAAAGGGCGCCTTTCCGCGAACTTAATGTTCTTTGCCGCACTCAAAAATTGTTGAGAGGGCGCGGGCGGCGACATTCTTCTTTCTCGCCGGCGGAAATCGCATTGAAAATTGCGAGCTTGTCTTGAAAAGACGGAACTTTCCGTTTTCTGGCTGCGGAACTCATCAGTGACGAACCGACACCACAGATAGCAGTATGTCCTCGAGGTATGTCCTCGAGGACATACACGGTATGTCCTCGAGGCCAATATGGCCTCGAGGACATACCGTGGCGCCACCTACGAGTGACGTCACTCGTAGGACGCCGAATCGTGTTGTCGTCTGCTACAACACATTTACCGTGCGTATGCGGAAGCGTGTTTTTTTGTTGTGGCCACCGTCTCGCCCGCTCCTTGTGGATTTGATGCAAATTACCAAAAAAGTTGTCTATAAACCAAATAATTCGGGCAAGCAATCAGCGACTCGCTTGTTCCCGGCCACACCACCGCGTTTAGGTAGTTGCTACCATCTCGACCCACAGCTCTTACATACGCAGCCAGCTAACGCCAAGGACGATGCAACTGACGCCGAGAAAAGTACGCTGTAAATTCATTATGAAATACTTGTGACGGGACATGTGTGTGCAAGCAAACACCTTGTAACAGCGATTAAAACGCGTCGCTCCCTTATGATCTCACCGCGCGAACTGCTCGTATTGCCTGGTAAATGAATGACGCGAGAACGGTGATCAGATTGCTACGCCGCATATGCTTAAAAGTATTGTTATGGTCTGCAGTTTGGCTTAATCAGTGCCTATTTCCCCAACGATGTTTTTATAGTCATGCCCGGATTTGATTAACGATCACTGCCGTAGCCTGTACTCTGCACGGATGATGTTTACTTTTGCAATGTATGAACGGTATGAACGCGAGTTTTTAACGCCTTCGAGCGGGTTTGTACAAGGCTATATTTAGTTTTCATTAGGTGCTCGGCGTGGTAATTTATATTCGCAGCGTGTTTTGTATGTTTACAGTAAGCCGGCATTTCTCAAGCATCAATTTCGAAACTCACGACTGCTCACAGAAGGCGAGGCTGCGTACGAGGCGAAACACTGTGCACGTGGTTAATGATTTCAGGTAATGGGGATATTTAGAATAGGAGAACCGAGCGTTGGGGGCCCCCAAGAAGTTAGAGGAACCCAAACGCAACACGCGCGTGCGCGACGGGAGGGCCTTCGCCAACAGCTCGCAGCCGGCTTCGGATGCACGTAACGGGATGTTGGGAACTTTAGGCTTGGCGTCGCAGCAGATATTTCATCGCCGTTAGAGTTGCGAGTGACAGTCCCTAACAGAACGTTTCACCGCGCTGGGAACTCTGTAAGCGCGGTGATTTCCGTTGAAGCCATCGACGATCAAGATACCTGCACGGCCTCGGCCGATTCTTGCGCGCAAGCATGGCCATCCTTCGGCTGCTCGCCGCACCGTGCGTGAACGGGCCGGCGCTGCCGGGACCGACCTCCGCGGCCTGTCGGCGTAAATCGCGGCAGATATTTGAGCATCGCTTTGAAAACCACAGCTGATGACACTACGATATCGGAATTTTTCATCACACTAACATCCACTTTCCCCAATCTGGAACTTCTTTTCCACGACTTGTGTGATTTTAAAAAGCGGCGACAAGTTGTTGCTGCCGCGACCTGCGTCGGTTTGAGCCGCACCGTCGGCTGTGCGGGCAGTAAGGGCGGGTGCGTGTGCTTCTGCGAGCAGTTAACGCTTCACGATTTCCTGCTTTATACATTTCTTGCAAACAAGGGAAATCTAGAAACTTCACTCGGCGATCGTCGTACTCCACATTCTTGATCGGGGATACAAGCCGGCCGCTGCTTATGCTTCGGTCGCATGCGTAATACACCACCACGCTCATGGTGTTTGCGGATAATCTACCACAGTTGATACGGTTATACAGACACCATTAGGTCGAAGTGCGCTTGACGCACTGAGAATTAACTTCAAACGAAGGAAATTAACACGAAAATACTTTTAGAACGCGCTTTCTAAGCGAAGTGTCACGCGCTGCAAGCCAACTACGCAGCAAGATAGGAACGGTGATCCTACAAGTGACGTCAAAACGATCGCAGCGCCGGCCTCTCCAGTGGTGGGCCTCGCGGCCAATAGACGCGCAACTACACGCGGGCAGGCCGGCCTAGCACCTAACCGACGCCGCACACGCACTGTAAACGCACGGCAGTTAGCGAACGGTGTGGGCAAAGTTCGCTCAATTAGTGCATTTCTCCAGCCGATTTTTCGGAAAAAGTGCAAAAAACAATGACTCATCATCGTAGCGAATTCCTTACATCAACGTTAACCGTCGCAACGCGTTCGTTACATAAAAGTCAACGGGGCTGACAATAGAGAATTGAAAAAACTTCGTTAAATCCCGTTACAATGAGGCTTCTTACATCCAGGTTTAACTGTATTTCATTTCGCTACTGTGTATATAGGTGGTGTTTTCGCAATACCACTTGCACTTGCAATACCGAACCCCGTCTTGTCTATTCGTCCTCCGTCTCTGTCGGCGTTGTGGGTGTGACTGACAACGACATTAACACATATCATGGCATTTACCGTGATTCGGACAGCGCCGCGCATATAACTGCAGCGCAAGATTCGAATCGAGGTAACACTATACGAAGAAACTCAATGCTGAGAATGCCGTAAAAAGTGCTCCATTTTTCTGTACGTCCAGAAATAGGGGAATAACCTTCTCAACCAACCTTCTGATCTTTTTAGCAAGGTTGGACGATAAGATGGATGTCCTCGAAAGCGGCTAACTGATTACGCAGTCACCGATCAGCACGAGTTGATACCCTTCTCTCCCCGCAGTCTGTCGTTGAACTGATTACCGGCACGCGTCGGCAGGCACGGCCGAAATGAAGTCCAAGGACGAGTGATGTAATAGCGCTAATCCGTCAGGAGCGGCGGATTCCGCACGCACGGTGCTTACCCGCTGCGCCCTTGATAATCAGCAATTTAGGCGCCCAGCTTCGGATTGCGCAGTGCGACCGCGCGGTACGCAAACACAAACGCTATCGGCATATCGAATTACACGTGATGAAGACAGAGAGGAGGAATACAAAAAAACAATGGCGATTTGCGCAAGCATCGTAACACAGTTATCACTACTTTGTCGTTTGGTTTCTTTCCCCCTTTTTGATCGACCACCGTGCCTAATTTTTGGGCAGCGTACGCTGCCATATATTTCCATAACGAGGTCTTCAATCTAGCCACCGTTGACGTTTTGTTGATGCTACGTCAGCTTTCAAGGGCGCCAGCGTGTTTGTTCAGCGTAGCGCGGTTCGCGATTCGACCGCACTCTCCTGCACGGCTCCACGGAAGAGAGTGTAGGCAGATAAACAAAAAAGCCGGATAACTACAGCGATTGCGTTCACCAAACTGTTTTTTTCCCTTACGGGCTGAAATAAAGGTTTGACTAACAGGTGTTTTAACGCTTTCCCCGGAGGAGACGCAATAGCACGAGATTACGCAAATGCGGTGTATAACAGTGCAAGTGTCGTCATTATAATTTGCTGATTTAGGCTCTTTCGCGGTCGACGTAATGCGTGACGTGCAGCTATGTGCGTAGCTGACTGCGTAAGATGATGCTAAGATGACGTGTGGCGCACGCAGTTTTCTTCGCATTCGTCAGAAAATGGGTAATCTTTTTCGGTGTTTCTCTCGACTCCTTCGAACTTTCTACGCACAAAAAGGGAAATAATTATCTAAAAAATAAAGTCTAAGTTAACGAAGTAAACTTCAAAGTTGTGTATTTTTTCCTGTAGCTGGAACAAATAATCAAACAGCAAATTCAGAAAAGAAATTCTGGAGTGGTACGCAGTTTCGGACGTCACCTTAAGAAAATACGCTGTGGTGTTCGGAATGGTTCATCACTTGCGAGTGCCTGTGGGCGCACCATTTACACATTCACGAGGATATATATATATATATATATATATATATATATATATATATATATATAGATTGTATGATGAAAGGAACCAAGAATACTGGCGGGACCTACAGGAGAGGCAAGCGCATTGCTGTCGCCTTCTTTTTTATACGCAAAATGTGCGCGCTGAATATTTAAAAAGTCTGTTTCTAATCGTGTACTTTTCAGCGGCGGAAAAAGCGGCGGCTCTAATCCCGATACTTTACAAGGATCTTACAAGTTCATAGCATTTGCTTATAGATGGACAAATTACAGTTCTTTGAGCATGCAGTGAAACTTCGCACGCATGGCTATTTTTGTTTTGCGCCTCCACAAAAAAAAACAAGAAAAGAAACACCATCCACATTCTCAGGAGACGAAACCTCACCCACTGTGGCTAAGATAACGCAGAAGTAAATCGCAGTCTTGTCTATTACAAGCTTATGTCCGGTTACAAGGTGTTTCTGTTAAGGAAGCAATGTATTAAAACGAAGCCTTTGTGTTCTCCCTGATGGCGACTGCAACGCAAAAACGCCCTGCAGGAAAGCCAACTTTCTCTGACGATGATGATGAATGATCATGGGGGAAGTGAAGAAAAAAAAAAGAAAAACCTTGGCTCCAATCCACGCTGTGAAGGTGGTTGGAAAGAAAAGCTGTAAACGACACTCACAACGATTACCCATGCGGCGTCACTTGAATCCACACAAGTGGCTCTACAAAGACAGAAACCAAAGAATCTACCAGCCGTTACCTGGGATTCGCGGCGGCGGACCCCCGAACGCCGAGGCGTCGGCAGTAACAAAACAGAGAGGAGCATCTTTCGAAGGGTGAGGAGGAGGTCGGCACGCATGGCTATGGCGTCATCTCTCTCATTGCCTCCCCTTCACTCTTGTTTCGCGTGTCGCCTCCAAAAAGTGCCCTCCCTCTCCTCAGACGCTGAATTCAAACCACCGTATGTCTCCCCGTTTCCACGTGTGGTCGTAGCTTAGTCGGCAAGACGACGGGCTACCGCACCGTTTCTCTCTTCAGGCCAGGGTTCGATACCTGGCGGTGCCAGTAGTTTCTTTGTGTAGCCTGCGTGTATCCAGTAGCCAGTAGTAGCCTGGGAGTTTCCTGATGACGTGGACACGAACATTTCCTTAACTGGCTAGTTACACTGCTTCGCAGTAAAAACGCTTCCCGTGGTCGGAATCTAACCTGAGTCCCTCGCGTTATGAAGCCGGCGTCTATCCGATTGCTCCCTCTCGACATGGTCTAAAACTCAGTCCGAAATCAGACGACGACCAAAGAATCCGCCACGAGAAAGCTTCACGTGCAACCATCGTCGTCGTCACACGGAGGGGTGCATTATTTTTACATGAACGTAGTTGAAACTAAAAGCCGTCTGTTAAGGTTCGGTAGTTAGCATGGGCTCGTAAAACAACTTGGTTTCATAGATGCGAAGGAAAGCTAAAAGCTACGAGCGACAAGCAACGCAAAATGGAAGGACTTTGTATTTTAAATGCAGAGCATTTCAGTAACTCACGATGTCACCCGCGTTGACGTCCGTAGTCGTAATCCGCACCGCCGTTGTCCGCACCCCTCCCCTACACTATATAAAGAAAAATACTATCCGGCGCCTGGTTTCGATTTCTCGACCCTGCGGGCGGAACGCAATGTACATGGTGCTCTACCCACTGCGCCACAAAGCCGACACAGAATGGGAGGCTACGAACGCGCCTTATATCCTTGACTCATTCAAACTACGTCAAGAAAATATGAGACCGCAGTGTGCTGCGATAGCATTCACGCGGCGCGATGTTTCACGTTATACGCTCACCGTAGAGGGTACGCCAATACCATATGTCAAGTCGTACAAGTTTCTCGGTGTCACGTTTGACCGCTCAATGTCATGGGCCCCACATATTCGGCGACTGAAGGAGCGGCTTCTGTGCTTTGTGCGCATTCTGCGTATGCTCGGTGGGAGTTCGTGGGGCTGCCCTGTATCCTCACTCTTTTGCCTATATAAAGCCCTTTTTGTCGGCCTCTTGCGTTACAGCCTGCCGGCCCTACATCAGCTATCGCCTACAAGCCTGAAGGTAATAGACTCAGTGCTGGCAAAAGCTATGCGCACCTGCCTGGGTCTACCTAAATGCACATCGACGGTTGGAACCCTTTGCGAAGCTCGGTGCTTTTCCGCCACAGTGCTACAACGCCAAGAGGTGCTTCGAACGTCTTTGCGCCATTTGACTCGGTGTCATACGCATCCTTTGGCAGACCTCTCCACACAGTATGCAAGACACTTGCTTCCGGCGAATTTTCAACAGCCTCAAAAGTCGATAGTAGCCCCGTGGGTACTGGCGCCATGGAAAATTTGCACGACGATACCCGGAATTAGCAAAAAGTCTGCCATGCCTGCGGCCGCGCTCAAGTTCTTCACACTCGAGTATATTTCCAGCACTTACAAAGGCTACACACATGTTTATGCGGATGGCTCGGTTCGCCCGGGCTCATCCTCCATCGGCGTGTGGATCCCATCAGCCCGGTGCACTATCGAAAGAAAACTTAGCCATGAAACGTCCTCGACTACCGAGCTGGCAGCTGTGAGGGCTGCACTTCATTACATCAGCGGCCATCATGCCCAGCAATGGGTAATATTCCTCGACTCGCGCAGTGCCTTACAAGCGCTCCGAAAGCTTAACAACAACCGCAGTCAGCTTGTATGTGAAATTGCCGAAATTCACACAATGGCAGTGCGCGAAGGCCATGCAATCATTCTTCAGTGGGTACCTGGTCACTCGGACATACAAGGCAATATTAGATCCGACGCAGCCGCCAGCGCAGGCCACTTGCTGAGCAACACAACCCAGCTTCCTTTCTCCCGAGAGGACAGCAACGCCCTTATCCTCGCAAGTGGATGGGCTACACAAAGGTCGGAGTGGCAGGACCCTCACCGCAGGTATCTACCACTGCACGCTATTGACCCGCATTGTGACTTCCGTTTTCCACGCGGCCTCAACAAGCGGTGTGAAGGAGTTCTGCACCGACTGCGCCTGAATGTGGCGTTTACTCGGAGTTTTAAGTTTAAGATTGGTTGGGAAGATTCCCCCCTGTGCCGGACTTGCGGTGTGCGCGAGACTGTAAATCACTTGCTCTGCGTCTGCCCTCGATACGCTGCTGCGCGAAAAACTGCAGTGAGCTCCCTCTCTCGTGTACGTCATGGAGGCAGCCTCAAACTTTTTCATTTTCTTGGGCCCTGGGCCAATAGTGTTGACA